>NW_022595245.1:7827508-7876471 GCF_009176505.1 Sitodiplosis mosellana
CTCTCTCTCTCTCTCTCTCTCTCTCTCTCTCTCTCTCTCTCTCTCTCGCTCAACCTCTGTGTGTTTGGTACGTGTGTTTTCCAAATGTTGCTATTTTCAATTTTGTGAGTAACACACCGAAACGTAAACGAAACGTGAGTGTCCGGAATATGGTTGTTTGTTGACCGAGCCGATCGGCCATTTTGTTTGCCAAACAAAATACATTCGAGCTGAAAACGCGGTTGCAGTTTAATGTGTTTGCTCAGACAACTGTTTACTGAAACCAAGTGAAGAAGCTTTTAGCTGCGTTGATTTCATCGTATCAAGTGTCAATTTTTGGCATTTTCATCGTCTCGAAAACGCAGAAAAAAGGCAAAAAAACGACCGCGACAGAGAGTGGCGTCCAATCTACATCAGCCGGTTATTTCGTGTTGAGATTTCTTTGTGTCAAATTGACCGTGTGCACAAGCTGTGTTTTTCATTTGAACGATCGACAAAATTGACAATAACAACAACAAACGAACAAAACCAATCGCGATTTATTACAAATTAATTTATACTAGTGTTAATTGCATTTTTTTCTCTCTCAAAGTCGGAGAATTTGATTCATCTCTGTTTTTTGTTCGGCTGTTGTCGAATCGAGAGACAAAGGGACACGGTCGACAACAATGTTAAACAAGAACATACACATACGAAATAATTAAAGACAGTGCAAAAAAAAGAGAAACACTCAAATGTCGAACACGAATTTCAAATAACCTCATACAAACTCGGTGCGAGATTTCAATCATTTTCGATTCGTTTTTCTTAGCAATCGCAAGTGAATTGTTCGAACGTGTGCACATTTTAAGGACTTTCAGTGATAGATTAGTGTTTTTTACGCTAATATTTTCCGTGAAAAGAAACCGACCAAGTGTTTGAAACGCGTTTGAAAAATTTCCAATTTAAAAGGAAACTGAAACGTATATTTTTGAGCCAAAAAACCTGGAGAATCAATTGAAAAGTGTCATGGGATTAACAAAAAAAGATCTTCTTGATGTAAAAGACGTATTCGCCACCACGAAACATATACCGATGCATCCGAAAAGAGATTCGCGTCATAATCTGCATCGGAACATTGTTCGAATGTTTAGCGATGTCGATGACAACAGGTAAAACCAAAACGTTCCATTACTGATTGCATTTTGACCTTGAAACCAACGGAGGTGAGAGGGAAACGAAAAAAAATCGCCATGAAATGGCTTTTTCTAGATCGATTTATCCAAATGTTGCATGCAATTAATTATAAACTTACATATTTCACATGTCATTTCCGACTGCAGCCATAAATTCACAGCCACATCATAAAAGCATTATGACGAATGAAGTGTCAAACGGCATGAAATTTATTTCCTCGAGCGCATCTTTTGATCTCTGCCAAAAATTGAAAAAAGTGCAGCTCGTTTTATGTTTTCGTTCACAGTTTTCTCTCGATTAAACATTTTTGGTCGAAAATTCTCGACAAATTCAATTTACCTTGAACTTGGCTCACGATCTATTCCCCACTGAAAATAGATCACCACCGTCGCGGTTAATGCAACGGAATTTTCGGTGCTTTAGTACGAAATCACGGCATTTCGATACTCAAATGGGCTGCCAAAAAATGTGATAGCACAAAGCAACTCAATTTTCTGTCACGTCAAGCACAAATGAGCTCATTTCGGTTTTTGATTCGCCATTGACGTACCTATGTCAATTAAAAGCCCCGTAATACGTCGATCGATTTAATTGTGCATGGTTTCAGGCCATAAAGACGTTGTCAACAATCCAATGATCCTACCGCTTAGTCGCAAATGTCGGTTCATTCCGAAAATAAACCAAATGAACAGCGAAAGAGTTATGGTTTGGGCCCGATCAAGAAGACAAGCAAAATTGATTGCTTTGACGTTCATACCGGTTTTCTTTTTTCTTCTTCTCTTCGTTGGCGTCTGATAAGTGCAGTCGAGCATCAACATTTCGATAAACACCTCATCGGTAAAAAGTGAGGTTGTGTTTGCGCAAAGACGCATTTGTTGAATGTATTTTAAGCTTTTGATTGAAGTGACATTCGTGAAAATGGCTATTTTTGGAGTTGATCGTGTGTATATTTGTGACGTACCATCATCCCAATTTCTCATCATCGACATTGATTTATTACTAACGGGATCACCTGAAATGGCTTTTTACTGCATATATCACACCAATAAAACTATCCACGCTTCAACGTGTCAAGCCCACAGCCCAACATTTTTTGGCAGAACAGCAATTGAACCTGTTTTCAATTGAAATTTCTTTCTTAAACAGATAATTCGTCGAAATGAGAAGCGATGGCCGCTTTTTCTTCAAAGCAAGCTCTGTCAAAGCGAAGCGAGTCACAAATCTAGTTTTTTGCCCAACAAACACCACACCGAATGATAAGTGAGTCAAATTGTATCCGACAAATATCTCACTCGCTTATGTGTTGATCGTTGTTGTTTTGTTCAAAAGGAATATTTCCACTTGGATCTGCTCAAAGTGCTCTGCTCAGATTAATACAGCGGCTTTTGTGAGTTGGTGCGTGTGTTCGAATTAGAATTTAAAAGCGAGAGCACAAAAAAATGGTTTCAAAATTAGATAAACATGTGGAGCAATCAATCGTTGGTGTGCCAAAGCGAATCTGTTTCACATTTTCTCTTTCACCGTGTCCGTGTCGTTACCGTTTTTTTTGCCCATGTTCAAATCACATTTTCCAAGAACCGCACACGGGACACACGTGCATATTAATTATAGCGCTTTTTTTCTAATTTGACGCTGAGTTTATGATTTAAGGCGTGCCATTGATTAATTCGTTGAGCTGTGGTTAGTTTTCATGCTAACGTTGTTCTCTCGCATTTTCTCGGTATTTTCTCTAGTCTACTCTAATTTGCTGTTGATTTGAAGTTAGAAATGAATACTACTTGATTCGTTTCTTCATTCCTTTTCAACAACAAAATGTACTTTGATCATTTTTTATCTTGACAGTTTTTTTTGTCTTCAATTTGTCAAATAGTTTTGTCTTTGCCCTTGTTCCAAATGTGTTGACGAACGAAAACAGTTATGGAACTGAGTTAATAATTCGATTCTATCTTTTTATTGAATCGACAAACAATTTGGTCGTCCACGGAAATGTTTTTATGCTTTGTTGAGAATTCATTACGCTCCTCGGTGTAATTGAACGAAATCGAGGGCTGGCCAAAGAGACGGGATCTTTAGGGAAATTCAACAAAATTTCGAAATATTTATGGATCGCACTAAATAATGCAATAAAAGTCCATCCAATTATGTTGATAACTACGAAAAACTTGCAAAAGTTTCGTCTCTTTCTTTTAGTGGATACACAAAAGCTAACGCTAACGCTAATCGAAACGAATTTCCAGACGTTTTTTTCGCCTGAATTTCATATGTACATAAATGAACGCTGTAATTATCATTAAAATGTTGTTTATGCCCTTGTTTCGAAAAGCCTGCATTTGTGTGGATTAACTCATTCACACACTGATTGAGAAGAAGACAGAGACGAAACAAAAATGCGGGCAGCAAAAACCGCATCGAAACAAAAGAACGAAATGATATGAAATTCATATGATACGAAAATATATATGATATTTTTCGAGTAATTGTAGACAAAAGTGAATAATAAATTCATATACGTCGCTGCTAAGCTTGAAGCGGCAGCAGCAGCGTCGATGGTTGAAGCCAGCAATCATGTCAAAAAAAGCGATGCGAGTAACAAGAAGACGAACATTGAATAATAACCGGTTTCCAGTCCAAAATTACACACACGTTTTTGTTCGTCCATTCTTTTCATTTGCCGTACAAGAATATATTTGCTTTGAGAAACTATTTACTTGGTTCCATCATGTTGAGTTTTTGGAAATTGAAGGAAAGAACAACAACAAAAAACTGTATGATCTTTCACTTTGGTACAAGGAGAGAGAGATTTTAGATTTTTTTTTTGCCTGTTTACTTTTCGAATGGCATCATATTTCGGTGTGCTCATTTTTTTCACTCACATAGACACCAGAACGTCAGTCAGAAAAAAAAACCATGTGTTTATGTACTTAACGTGAAATAAACAAAATCATCCAGGGTCGAAGCTCCATTAGGACCTATTATAATTCCCTTGATAAGAAATTTCGAATTGGGTGTTTGTTTAGCTTGTCTGGTCTGTGATTCAAAACAAATTTGATACGTTTATAATGGCTACGAATGTGTGTTTTATTTCTCTGCTTCTATTTGAATTGATTTTCGGTTGTGTTTCTTTGTTTTCGAAGAAATTCACGATCAAAACACGATGTGAAAATAACAGAGAACGAATAAAAAAAACACACACATAATTACCGAAGCTAAACAGCAAGTCACATATCTCAAGTAGTCAAATATGCATTGGCATATAAAACAATAGAGAATTTGTTTGCCAAACGATCATACGTTCGAAAATTATTTGCTGAACGATGAAAGTTAAATAAATAATATCAGCGAATGGATGGCAAATAGACACGGCACGGAGCGGAGTGGAATGAAGAGCGATGCGGTGCGCAATGTAAATCCAATTTGATTGGCATCTGTTTATTTTTGTAATAAAAATGTAGCCAGCTGATTTTAATTCTATTAGCACTTTCTGGGCGCGTGATTGTCAAATGATTATCATCCTGATTTTGGTGTGAAAACACAACGGCCTATGTGGCGAATGGTACCGAAATAAAATGTTCCAAAATAGCATTTAGAGGTGAGCATGCAAAGGATGCATGAAAGTCAGAGAAAGAGAGGGAGAGAGAAAGAGAGATTTATGGCTGACGTTCCGCAAAAAATTACACTTTTTTCTCCGAATGTAAAACTTGAACAAAGAACGCCTTTGTACCTGATGTGTACACGGAGGCGAAACCATATATTCAATGCATAAACATCAGATTTTCGCCTGCTGCTCATAAAAGCAGTGCGATTGACGAACACAAAAAAACTGGTTTTCACATCATTACAAAGTCCGTACACGCATTTCAGTCTGTTTTACTTAATTTGACGATATATTTTATTTGTGCACTGTGCGATTCCATTTCGGCAATTCAATGAAAGAAAAACAACAACAGCAGAGACTGAGAGAGAGAGAGAGAGAGAGAGAGAGAGAGAGAGAGAGAATGAGAAAAACACATCTCGTGAGCCAATCGTGTGATGATCGCACCTCAGCATGTGATTGTGCATACCAAATCACATAAATATCAGATATATATTGCCAATCCATATGTGTACACCGTATACGTCTGTTGAACAAATATCGGTTGAACGATTTGTTTACGTTTTGTTGGTGTTTTGTTTGCACATATTCGAGCGCAACAATGAAACGAACAAACACCATTTCCCAAAGACCTAAATTTTATGCCAAACACCACACTACCACATGCAAAACGCTTGATATTCAAATCTAATACACAATCCGAATTGGCTAATGCGTGGAAATATAAAATTTTCGTATCGTCGTTTGATCTAGAAAAAAGTTTTTTTTTAAACATGAATTTGGCATTTAATATTATGTTTTATTTTTAATCGCACACAAAATCCAGTCAACAGTTTTTCTTCTGGGTTTGTGCTCAGTTTTTCGAGACACTCGTTTATATTTGGAGCATAAATTATGAAGACAAAGGAGAACCCGTATTGAACGGATAACGCTCGGCAAATATGAAGATGGACACAGTGTTTTTATTTTGGTAAATTGACATGAACGTTTCCCATAATTATTTCATCATGCAATTCAAACGAGTACGTTTTTTAATTATCGGGCCGAAAAAAAAATGGTCAAATCATCGCTGTAATGACACAGAGAGAAAGAAAGAGATAGGGAACCTGATTTCGAATATGTGCGCGCAATTATATGTGAACGAAAAAAAAGGAAGGCCTGATTTTTTCAATGTATTTTTGTACAAAGCAGAAGTTCAAGTTGAAGAAACCGCAGACTTGCACCAAACTCGTTTATGTGTTAATAAATCGAATCGGTCAAGCTTGACAAGCGCTGCTGTAGCAGCCAACGTTACTTTTTTCACTTCATATTTTTGTAATTTTTTTCTGTTTAGCGAACGCTTAAATGTCAAACGGGCGGATAAGCGCCGGGCTTAGTATAATTTTATTGTTATAGAATCCAGTTGAATCTGGTTTTGGTGGCTGCTACTGATATTGCTGCTGCTGCTGCTGCTGGTGTGAACAAAAAACGCATGATAATTTCAGCAGGGCGCGGATCGATAAAAAAGAGAAATCAAAAAGTAAACACATTCGAAATTCAGATGCGATGAGGATGTTTTTTTTTCTGGTCTACTTCATAATTGAGTGTCAAGTTGACACTGTCATAGCTTGTCCACGTATCTGAAAAAAAACCACACAAAAATTAGACATTGAGATTTGATTGAGTCAACAATGTTTACGGCTTTATTGATTGTACACTGCTTTTTCATTCGTGTTGTTGTTGTTATTGCCGCTCAATTTCAATGATTAGATGATTCGGAATCGTTTCCGAATTTATCAGTCTAGTTGACGTGTTGATAACAAACCGGCCATGTTTTCCTTGTCACAAGCAAGGAGCTTCGACAAAGGTTTTTTTTTCTGCCCGGTTCGAAATTTGCCTGGTGGCACACACATCAAAAAAGCGACAAACAAATGCTCTTTCAGATGAAAAACTACACACAATAGATGTCAGATGTGTGTGTGTGTATGCATGTATCGTATCAGTCGATGCACACATGACCAATGAAAGAAAAATAATAATCAGAATAAACCTTGGCTACTCTCAATGCCTCTGCCTGTCTGACTTTATCTTTTCAAAGTAAATCATTCAGTGAAGAGAGAAAAAGAGAGCGTCGACAGCCACTTGAAAAATGTGGTATTTTGAAAAATAATATTGACGTGCAAATATCGTCTACGGCGATCAAAAATACGACAAAACCTGAAAAAAAAACTCAATGCAAACATTTTCCTTTCATCGAAACGTCAATGACGTGGAATTCCAACTCGAAAAAGTCAATCGCAATGTAAAAGCTCAAACAGATGAAAAAAAAACATCGTCGTCAAATTCGATGCCATGTAAAACGATCGTACGATTCCGTTATAGTTTGCATTGTATGAAATTCGATCCATATGTAAAACGAATGTATGAAAGCAACGATAAAAAAACACGTAGACCCCAACGATTAGACTGTTGACCAAGTGGAAGTAAGATTGGAGGCATCAAGTGTGATTTGAATATACACATAATCTAATATTAATGGGAATTCTATTGATTTTAACGTTTTTTTTTCTCGTATATCGCTTAGAATTTCGTTCAATAAAACATGAACCGGCTAGTAATAGTTATCAGAGTGTGGGTTCGCATATAGTAGAGCCCCGTTCGTGAAAGTTTGAACCAAGGCGACACCGCACAGAGATAGATAGAGATGCAGATAGAAGGAGAGAGAGAGAAAAAAGAAAATTGATTAGAATAGCGCGTACATGCGAAGCGTGGAGAAGTAGTTATGGACTTTCTAATGGTACGTACGGTGCGGTACGTTCGTCAATTTTGTTCTACAAATACAAACGCATCAACGAACCGACACATCGTACTCGATTTAGGCTGAACGGAAAACAGCTGATGCATTGAAACGCGCTTACCATAAAACGCATTCAGCTGTGTCAAAGCTGTGAGTGTGGATATAATCCATGAAAATACGCAAAATGAATTCCAAATAACACAGTGCTGTCATTGTGTGGCTGCTTTTCAACGCATAGAGTGTGCCAGTCGAGCGCACGGCAGAGAGCAAACGCTGGGAAAAAATTAGCCAACTCATTTTGAAGTTGTCTCTCTCTCTTTTGATCGCACATACACTCGCACTCGTCATACGTGATGTTCGTTCGTTGCAATCGCGCTCTTCTTTATCGCCATCCAGAAAAAGGGAAAATAGCGCTACATCGAAAAACCATTGACATGCGTACTGAATCACTGTTGAGTGAGAGAGCACCGAGACACAATCGTGGCTCTCTTTTCAATATACAAATGGTTAACGTCTCTTTGCGATGAGCGTTCCAACATGCACAACATACGCATCGCATACCGTGTGTTTTACACGCTTGAAATTCACTTGGCTGCAGTTTGGCATCGACAAAGAAAGCCAACACATGAACGAATGAAAGAAAGAAAAAAACATACCCAGCAACAACACACATTCAGTTCTCCCGTCCATCAACGTTGAATTCTCAACGACGATCTGCATAAGCAGTTTTCGTTGTTCTTTTGACAGCAGTGCAAGCGTTTCGTTTGTGTGCGTGTGTGTGCCTTTTTTTCATAGACTTAGTTCGCTATAATTTCGTACTTTTCACGGACATTTCATTTGGTTTGTAATTAATTGGATGGCTTTTTGAATTGATTACCATTAAGCACTCTGGCAGAGCCAAAACCTCAAATTAGTGGTGTTCGATTCGATTAATGGAAAACTGTTCTAGTGGCATAGATTTTGCCAAAGTTGTTGTGGTAAACCGTGCAAATTTCAACGGATTTGGACTCGATCGATAAGGTGAACGAAATGAGAAAAAACATATCAGAGAAACAAGTTTTAAAGTCAATGATTTGAAGTGTCTATCCATGAGTAATCCAAAATACAATTCAATCTACACTTCAGTTTTGGATTTATATTTGCTTCGTGTCACTTTTTATTTATGAATTGAACATAACGAAGACGATTGAAGTGTCAAGCGGCCGCATGCATGTGTGGTCGATGTCGACGACGACGGCAGCGACGACGATAGAGGCAACATAGAAACCGATTCGAATACACGAACAAAACACAATCCAGAATCGTCTATTCTGATGCATGCAACCGTGCTTGAAATGCTCGATGTACGCGCGGCCTCTTCGAATCTGATCGCTGTTGAGTTTTTAGCGCCGCCATTTTGTGCAATTGGCTGTCGACGTGTGTTGCTTGAGAGATAGCGTCAAAGCAATAAAACATGCGAAACCTAACGACGCGTTGCTACTGCCGCTCTTTTTCTCTTCTTCTTTCAAAACATTTTCGTTACACTTATCATCACACAAACATACTCACATTCTTTCTCTCTCTGCGTTTTTGTTATTTTTTTTTTCACTCAACTCTCTGTTCTGAATCTGTCTCGAAAGCTTAGTTGTTATATATGTGGCTTCGGTAAAAGAAAATGCACACTTTTTGTCGTCGCGTTTGTTGCACCCACTGACGACAAAAAGAAAACCTCATAAATTGAATAGATTTACTGACGAGAAAAAAAAACTGATAAAAGAACTTCTTGGGTGCCAACAACGACGCAATTTATGGTACTGAAAATGATATGAAAAACTTCAAATAATTGGCGTATTTTCACGAAACCCATTCGTATCGAGAAGGAAGTGTTGAGCCGAACGATAACCATTGCTGTGTTAAAAAAAATATAGCAAAATGATTGCTTTTTATTGAATCGATTATTTTTTTTCCGCTTCATTATAAATCGCTAGGAGCTACTATTAGTTTCCAGTTTTGGATGTATCGAACAACATAGTATTTCGCAGAATTTGGTGTCATTTATCGATAGAACGATTTTTCCATGTCATTAGATCGTTAAAAATATGGAATGAATGGTTTCGTTTATGGCCATCCCATAACAATAGACATAAATTTGTTGCCTAGCGTGTGCGCTCGTCTTTTGCTATTTCATACCTTTCACCGTGGCCCGGCAGAAAAAAAAACAGATACAAAGAAATATATGGTTAGTCGTTGTCGCTAGTTGTCAACTCATTCAGGCAGAAAAACGGGAAACATTTGCAAATTCAAAGCGCAGGAAAGGCAGAGAAAAACGTGAATATTGTGAGCTAATGCAAAGCTAAAGCTGAAATAATTTAAACACAACGAAGAGCGAAAGAAATAAACAAAAATTCAATTATGAATTCTTTTCGTTTGTTGTGCTCGCTTTGCACGACGACCCATCTGAGCATGAATTCGGTTATATAAGCAGCATTTACCAAATCATGTTCATACAACTTTGTCTCTTTTTTTCGCTGCAATTTGACTCTTCTTTTGCGCTTCACTTTGGCTCTTATTTCCATTGAATTTGCTTCTCATACAATGACCTGAACTTTGATTGTATCATAATCGCAACGAGTATGCCCATTTGTTCGCCAGCTATGCAAAAGTACTTGATGCAATCGCATGGCAGCAAGCATTTTCTTGGAAAAATCAAATAAAGTCATTTCCTTCCTGACTTTTTTCTCGCCATTAAAACTGGGAACGAACAGTTCACATGCAATTGAGACAGAGAAAATGCACCTCTATTTGGATGGTTGGCATTTAAAGGCGATAAAAAAAGCGAAAGTGAACAAAAAAACACAGACAAAAACCGATTTTGTCGTTTTGCAACTGGATTACTCTGTGTGCACCGAGACTGGAGATGAGAATAGCGGCGATAAAAACCGGTGGCCCATAAAATGAAAGTAGTACTACTTTTATGCGCGGCGCACGATCTCCGTCTCTCTTTAAATTCAATTAAAAACAAAAGAAGGCAATAGTTACATTTACCAGATAGATTTTATCAACGTTATCACATTGCATTCCGTTTCGTAATGAGAAGAAAAAAAAATTGCTTGGTATCTATGTCTTCAGCAAACTGCTCGTTTTTTGTTTTGGTTTAAATAAATAAATGGCAGCATAAAAAGAAAACTGGAACTTCAAAAAAGAAGAAGCAAAAAAAAATTGCTGCAGTAAATGCTGAATCGATGAAAGAAAAAAATCGAAATGAAATCCAACATAGTGCCAATGCAACGCAAACAGTATCCGGTGATTTCGGCCGGCAAACCGGATATTTTACGCGAAGCAGTTAGCAAATATATTGACCATTTTTATCCAAAGTAAGTAAATTTATTCGAAGCCACCAATTTTTATTGATGACATGCTATGAATTCGTTACACGCATTGTTTTTTTCTTCTTCGCTTCAAAATATATAGTACATTGATGACTTGGTCAAAATATTTATCAGAATACGCACAAAAATTCACCACGGGTCAAGCGTTGCTCCATTGATTTTGTCTGAATGTTGAAATGTCGAACATGGCACGTGTACGCATTTATGTATTTAAATAAACCCATTTCGTTCCCAGAAAAACTATTTTCAACCGAAGACGATGTTTTATTACGAACGAAGTGCAAACGCTAATTAATCGAAATTGTTTCGACTAATTGACGAAACGCAAGAGTTTGTCCGACCATTTGTGATAGATAACTGAAGCTATTAACAATATCAACTGCGTTCATGGTGATACATGATTCGTTCGAATAAAAACAAATCACCCAGAATTGAAACAAATAGTAACCGACAAACAGTAACCGTTTGATTCGGGATTGGCTTACGTGCCACAATGAGAAATGGGAGACAATATGGAGTTTTATTTTCCAGGGACACCAACAACAACACCAACCAAATACGATATTGGCATGTCAAATCGCGTAATTTTTCAGCATGTATCACAAGCTTGGCGTAATTGAAACAAATTATATCTCGGTTTTACACACTGCAAATCTTGTCATTGCAACCGTTGTGTCATGAGAATAAATAGAAAATGATTTATCACATATCGTATCAAGTTACCATATCTACTTCAAAATCGCAACCAAGCATTTTCTCAATTGATGATTACATTTTTTATTTCGCGTTATTTTTAGCCTGAGCCGCTAAGCATGAGTGCTCGTTTTATATTGCATTCGGTTTAGTTTATGGTTAAACGGTTCGCTACTGATTGATCCAGTGCACGAAAACAGAAAAATACGATGTAAATTGTGCATTCTCATGGCGTAAAACCTTCATTCAAGTTGCAATAAGTGCTGAACACAATTTTATTTTATTTTTTCTCTTTCTTCTTTCCATCCACATTCGGACATAGGTTTTTCAAATGTAGATCTCGAAAAGTCCATTCAACTAGTTCAATTCTCAATGTAATTGCCGCGCCGATTTGAACTGATTTCAAGTGGTTTTCGAGGTGAAAATACGCCCATTTTGGAACTGTGATTGATAATACATTTTTTATGTTTAAACTCGAAATTAATCAATGTTCGTGTCTTTGCTCGAGCGCAATAGTATCAAAAGAGCTTGTGCAATAGATAAATCGAATCCAAGATTGGAATTACCAAAACTGTTTTTTTTTCTCTCGTCGAAGTTTTCCATGAAAATTTACGCTAGAATCTACTATGTTAAGCAGTGTAGTTGGAGTATTTATTGTGACATTGGGCAATAAACGCTCTCGCTGGTCGAACTGATAAAAAAACACACATCAAACCTGCTCAGTTGAATATTTCACTTTGCACTTGATGTTGCTTTGCTTCTTTTGAAAAGTTCATAAAATATCATTTGCTTTTCTTTGCGCGTCAGATTTGTTATTCTGACTTTAGTACTTACAACATCATATGATGTTTGTTCTTCTCGGGGTGTTAATGGATTTCTGTATGTAGCAAACACGTGCTGCCCATAAAACTAGGCTCTCATTTCAAACGATTAAAATTTATCAAAGAGCTGCTGCTGCTGCTGCTGTGTATTAATTTAACAATTAGCATTCAGTGAGTCGGATATGACCAAAACACGTTGCAATATTGATTGCTTTACACACGCTTTTGCATTCATTCGTTGGCTGGCTGGCTGATTGTGTCTGATTGACAGACTATGGCATGATATATGCAATTTGCCGTCTACATTAACCTTTGATCGAACACATTTAAATGCTTCAAAGAACCTCCATCACATTTTGCTTTGTTTCAATCGTTTTGCTGCAATTTTGATGTCCCCCCATTTGCATGCCATAAAACGACTGTATGCTCGTCATAGTTGCTTGACTCCAACTGAAAGGTTTATTCAATGTCTAATTAAGAGCGCATTTCGTCATGCAAACATACATTCAACGAAATCCCACAAGTGTCTCGTATTCGTTACACCGAATGGTGTTTATCCAGTGTTTGCGCTTTTCATTGTTCCAAATTCTATTGCATCATCATTGGTTCAACAACAGCCAGAAAAACACACATTGAGTTGCGTTTGAATAATAAATCTTATGAACTTCGAACGGAGCCACGATGCAAAAGGTAATTGAACTAACTGGAGTTGCTCGCATCATTAAATCAAAGCAATTTGTTCACTAAATTGATGGGCTTTCTTTCCGAACGAATGGCCCGTGAATAGAAAAATTCATTTGAGTTGAAGAATCGAAGTGATTATTTGTTGTTGTTGTTTGCGTTCGAATTGAATTGAATCGATGTCAATCAGCCAACTATTTAAATGTCAAAAACATTCAACTGAGGTTCAACCACATGCATACCGAAATACATATTTAATACGCGCGTTTCATATTGAAAACGACGTTCCGCAAGCAAAACATATGTTGAAACTTGGCTCTATATCGCTTACCATACGATGTAAAATTAATCGACCTATCGACGAAATTCCAGACACACAAAAAAAACTATGTCATTGTGTGGAGTTTTAATGCCGACACTTGAAAGCCTACGGCACAAATCTAAATACATACGACACCCAACAAAATGAAAATCATTAGTTGAAGCATCATTCAGATGCGGCAAAGGGTGCTCTGCTGCGTTGAATCATATTCGATTTCAAAGTTGTTGTTGTTTTTCTGCGCCAATCGTACACAGCGTGATGACGTCACTGTTGTTTTTCACAGCCTTTCGATTTAAAATTTATGCTAATTAATGGATATTACATTTTATTATTAGTTTTTTTTTCGCCACATCGATTCATGATTTGATTGCTTTTGTTATTTTCGGCATGAGCGCATCTCCGCTTATGGACTCGATAAAGCCTTGCTAACCGATTGGTTCAACAACTGGAATCATCTGTTGTGATCATACCGTGGCATACTCATTCCCGCAATGGGAAAAAAAAGCCGTGTGTCAACGAAATACACTGTCAATATACGGTGGTTTGTGTTGTTAGCCATGCATCGAGTTGGCTAAAAATAAAGTGTGGATTTGTTTTCTTCCTTTTTGAAGTGTCATTGAGAGGCGAGCCTCATTTTGGTTAGATGTGACCATACCAAAGTTTAATGATATGGAAACGACATTTCGATTATAACTGCAATGGCTTAATATTTTTGTTGTGAATAAATTAAAAACCCATCGACTTTGGTCTACCGAAAAGTTTTCCATCATACATGCAGCTTACGTATCCAGTTGATAGTAGTTAGGTATGATATTCGGTCCGGTTTAAAGAGACCTTGATAAGCGTACCTCATCCGTAAACATTCTTCCTAAAACCATATGGTTTGTGTCGTGGGCGCTTTAATATTTCACTTATCAGATAAACATTGTTAATCATTTACATGCCGGGCGCAAAAATGGTCGTAACGCCGACTTCAAATCGAGCCCACAACCCAATTCGTTACAATAAACGAATGTAATTCTGTAAATGGTAGCGACGGAAAATCATTTATTACGCATAATGTACACACAGCACGGGTTTTCTCCTTATATTTACTCGATAAACAAAAAAGCAATACTCATCTCTCTCCCTCTCCCTCTCTTTCTCTCAAGCACGCGTATGGTGCCATTTGATTACGCATTTTGGTTCGACTACTGTGTTTTGATGTTCACTAAACATTGTTCACCAAAAAATTTTTTATGACGATTAATTGCAAGCTGAGCCGCGAAATACTCACTCGCAAACATGAGTGGCGCGCGTGTATATTGGAATAATGAATATGTGATACGATGTGAATCGATAGTTTTGTGCTGATGACAAAAACAAAACCATAAAAACGCAAATGATTTAAATCGCAAGCGGCGAACAGATCGGTTGGAACAGAACAAGCGCGCGTGCACACTCGTACACGAAATGGCGCATAAATTGGCAACGTCGCGTGCATACAAATGATCGGCGTTTCATTTAGAATATCTTGTTTATTATAGAATTCTTTAGTGTGTGTGTATATGCGTACGACAGCCATATGAGTCGCTCCAGAATAGAAGTGATGTCATTATGTTGAGCTGAGACGCGGCCGGGAGAAATTCGTACGTTACATACACACAATGCGTTGTGAGAGCATAACGAAGAAGGAATAAAAGCACTCTTTTGTGTACAAACAACGACCAAATACGGTGATCTCATGCTTTCGACTCTTCTGTACGAAAACACTAAAGGCACACACGACGATGACGACGATGACGACGACGAAAAAAACACGTAAATTTGTTGTTCGCATAGAATTTCACCGAAACGAATCAATTCGTTGATTTTGGCTCTCTTAAGTATTTTTATTGCTGACGATGAACGAAACGAGAGGAAAAAACGGTGGATGCACAAAACCGAAAAAATGCATTGTTTTGATGCAACACGGGATGGAAAGGAGATTGCGCAATACATTAGGAATTTCCTCGTTTCGTTCGGTTTCTCCTCATTTTCTGTCTGCGGCCGATGTTTTTTTTTTCTTCATTTCAATCTCTCCGATGCAGCAGAGAAATTAAAAACAGCCGTCGAGGATATACCAATGTCGACTTGTAGGCATTCTTGCGATGATGCAGAAAAAAGAATGAGTAGCCACTTTTGTTAGTAAACCAAATAACCTTCCTTTAACTTTGGCTGTGAATCATCTTGTTGCTAATTTTGTGCATAGCCGAATCGTTTTCTTTTCCTTCTTTATCCTCTGTTGCTTGCACGCTTCGGCTATTCCAATCAGAGCACGAAAGAATCGTTCAAACATCTGCATGTAAATGAAACCAGTTTTTTTCGCCTCTCTGGAAAACGAATAGGAACCATTTCTCTTCGCTGCTCATTCTCTCTCTCTCTCTCTCTCATTATATCTCTCATCGTTCTAGTGCATCCGTGTGTCGTCATCGTCGTGGTGGAAACAAAGGGCGAAGCGGACATGCACGTACATCCAAGGACATTTCAACGAGACTTCTTAAATTTGTTTCCATCGTTGCCACGATTCAAAAACTTACTTCAACAAAATGCTGCTTCATTCGTATGCACCAGTTAGTCTAGCAATTTTTTAAAAAATAAAACCTAAACGACAATGATGAATAAAACATTTTGCTGAACAAAAAAAGAGTAGAGAAAAAAAACGAAAACAAAGAAAAGCAAAAGGTATTTGGGAATGAAACCTGCAAACTAACATTTTGAATTGAAAATAAATGGGACAAATTTGTACGACTTCCTATGGATTTTCGATACCATTTCGGTTGGTTTCAATCCTATTAGGTGCTCGGAATGTGAACAGAAATAAAAACAAGACCAGTAGCTAAAAGGCTTATTAGTCATGTTTACTCTTTGATTTACGCACATCGTCAACAACTTGGATGACTAAAAATATTCACAATTTCTTGTGTTTGCGGAAGGCTACATTTATTAGATAGTGAACAATAGTTTTGTTAACTAGACCACAAATGAGTGCACAGTATTACATGGCTAATCTTTCGTTGTGTAGCCAAATGTATAGGGCTTTGTTGTTTGTAAGACAAGATCAACGGATTGATTTCATGAAAACCACTACTTCGTACTTTGAACACACACAGACTCGATTGTGTATTTTATCGAATGAAAATATTTCATTTCTCGGATTGCGTTGCGTTAAGGAAACGATCTGAATGTGACAATGTTAACAATATTTTTCAGCCCATTGCCAAGTTCGAGTGCGATAATAAGTTTTATTTTTAGCTGGCTTGAAATTCGAATACTAAATATCAGCACCGCTTACACAATTTGCTTGGTGCTGACTTTATTCGCATTTTTTTTTTAAATTTCAAGTCATGTTTCGTGTACCGCATATTTATATTGGTCTTGATATGTGACAGTAGCAATTAAATACAGTTTCGGATCTTGCCGCTTTTTTTCTCATTTTCATTTACTTCCGTGATACTAGCTCATCCATAGCCGCCAACAAAAACAAGAACAACAAACAACATCAATAGTAAGCTCAGTGTATGCAGGCTTACATAAAATATTTATGTGCTCTTAAATTCAAACCGTATACATTTTGCGTTGCCGGTCTCATTTAAGCACGATCGGTTTCCCTTAAACACTTTATTTTATGACTTTGCCACATAGCTCTTGCATTCAACCGGAAGTTTTTGTGAAGAAACACAAATAAACAGCTACATCAAAAACTATAACAACGTTTAACTCGAGACGAGATCAAAATATGTGATAAGTTTAGATTTGTTTACAACAGACGAGAAAAAAACATAGAAAAGAATTTTGACATTTTACTAAACAGCTGTGGCTATCAGTCACTAACTAATCACTTGGAATGATTTCAATTAATATGATTGTGTGTATTTTTCTTCTCATTTTAGCGCTTCTGGAACCAGTGCAGTTGCAATCGACAACAAGATCGAACAAGCAATGGTAAGTACAAGCAATTTCATTTAGACGCTCAATTGGACAGAATAAACACATCAATGGCAGAATTCATTCAAGAAATATAATCAAATGAAATAAAAACGGATATTCATACCATCTAATAGCTTATACTTGAATCAGAGTGGACTCCATTGAGAGTGGTCGTGGCTATTTGCGAGTAGTTTTCGCCGAAATTGACTCAAACCACTTTTGATCCGCAACAATTTCTTCATCGTGTAAGGCGGTAGTCACATGACTGAAATCACACTTAAATGCACGAGAAATTGAAATAAAGTCCCGGCAAAAAAAAAAAACAAGTCGCCGCCGTCGCTGCTGAGAGTAATGATGAGAGTAATTTACACCGATTTCCTTCATCGTAAATTATAGTCGAAATACTTAAACCGAGTTGGGTGCCTCTCGCTCTCTCGCTGTCTGTGTCTCTTTCGCCAAGTGTCTCAAAACACCGGCTGATTAAGCAAATTCGTAAATTGCCAATGTATGGCGGCTCTTGAACGCCTTACATGACCCATAAAACAAAGCCACCGACTATCAATTGAGTCAATGAATGTAGTCAAGAGTGGAAAAACGTTGACGTTTAATTGAATTTCCTTTCTCGTGGAGCATTTCTCAAGCGTATCGCACCAAAGACCTCATGATAGACAGCGATTATTCACATTCGTTCAACGACATTTTGATATTGTTCTTTATTTAACGATGAACTTCGACGTTCTTTCGATACACCATGGAGTTCTGCGATAAACAGTCGAAAAATGGAATTAAAATCGAAATCAATCTTTTGACGCAGACATAAATTGAGTCGTAAACAAAAGCCGAAGCCGAAGCCGAAGCAGAAATAAACATAAAGATTGTCTTTCACCTTGTGGTTGCAAAAAGTGCAAAAAGGTCGACCGATGTAATTTCATCCAGGAGCAAGATCCAACCGATTTCCTATATCATTAAGAAGCAATCACTTTTTGGTTTGGTTTATCGATTTGAAGAAAAAGAAACATTTTCTTCCGCTTTCAAGTGATTCTAGAATAAATCCATATCGGGAGCAGGTAGCCACAGTAGCAGTGAATGTCATAACCATGTCATCGAGCTGATGACATAAAATTCCAGTTTAAATTCACTGAAATTGACGGCAATTATCTTGCTTCACTCTTATTTGCCGCCAATGGTCATCCTCATTCTAGTTAACCGTATCCGGATCAAGAGTAATGATTTCTATTTCTTTAGATGTCAACCATGAATCAATTAAGATCAGCGAATCAATTGCGAAAACATCTGACATCAATTTCAATTTCAACGTGTGTGCAACGGAATGTCAGGCTGAAGGCAAAGAATCAACGATGCACCATCGATTTTTTGCTTCTATGGAAATTCTTTCATTGTGGTAAATCGAAGTCACGAATTTGATTCGCGTTTTGAGTCATGCTGTTGTTTTTTGTTGTTGTCAAGAAATCAAAATCAAATAATTCATAAAATTATTTCCTTCGTTGTGGTCGCACCCAAACAAACAATCAACTGAGGCCGCAAAGAATGCGAAGGCGAAGCAATTTTGTTTTCCACGATGCATTGGCATGAATGCAAGTGCAAAATGCAATAAAACACACCCTTGTCGTGGCCAACGCGTGCTGTTGGAAAAACTTCCTCAAACGATAACCATCTTTGAGTTTTTTACCCTGAGCATCAAAAATTATGGTGGAAGCATTTCCATTTGATGCATGCAATAAGCGCATTTACACAGAATTTCGTGGTGGCGTGGTCGTTGTTGTTTTGTTGCTGCTTTGTTTTCTTCGTATCGTTTCATTTCGGTGAGAAAAAAAGCTGCATAATTTAGGTACAGCAAAGAAAGAAAATGTCGAAAATGATTGCATGCAACATGCAATCCGCATATTTTATACGTGTGCATCGGTCAAAGAATATCAACAACAACCGACAGCAGCAGCCGTATGCACGGAAAAAACAACAACAACAACCATTTAATAAAAAATCCAAATCAAATGCATCAGCAACAAAAACATGTAAAACATGGTCATTTTGGTTTAACAGAACTACAAAGAAAAAAAAATCTAATATATAGTAGTACGATCACGCCAAACCTAATTTCTGGGCCGCGTGTGCCGCATTTGATTGAGGAAAAACTTTTCGATTAATTTCTGGCTCATAGCTTTTTACTCTCGAGAATTTTTTTTCGATTCCTTGTTGTTGTTCTCGTGTTTTTGTCCCTCTTGTTGCTGACGTTGTTTGCTGCCAATTTCAGTAGCATGTATTTTGCATAGTTAAATTCCATCCGAAAAGCAAAAGCTCATGCAAGTCAACCACGCATTCTAATATTTATATAGAAATTATTCTCGGAATTATGCTTGTACAGTTTATCGGCTACCATCAGGAAATGTTTTTCCAACATTTTTCCTGCAAAACATTGCTATCACATACTACATTAAATTAGCAAATGCCCAACCAAAATGGTTAGCAACTCGCTGTAAAGTCGTTTGTAATTCACTGCGTGTGTGAGCTGTCGTTTGTGAGTGGAAAGAATTTTCAATTTCAAAGTTGTTTGCATTTTCGGACGGGAAGTGACGAAATAAATTGATAAACGAGTGGCAGAGTCACATTGTCAAAAATTACATAAAAAAGAAGCGTCTGACAAGCCATCGAGAGAGAGAGAGCGAGGGAAAGACAAATGACAGCATCCGCCACACTCACTCAATTATTCATATTAAATGGCGTAAGAAATGACGAAGGAATGCAGCAGCAGCACAAATACGAAAATTTTAATATAGACGCCTTAATTACGGCTGCATCAATCAAATGCATTTCAAACACGATCTGAAAGAGAAGGAAAAACGATGATGACCATTAACTCATTTCTCTCTGTCTCAAATTTCTCGGAACAACGAGATTCATCTTCCATTTCGAATGTCAATATGCGATTTATTCGTTTGAACGATGTGGCATGCAACCTGTCGTCCATTTTTTTCTTCTTCTTTCTACTCTCAACAACAATCAGGCTTCAGCACATGTGAAACTAGATCATAAAAATTCATCAGTCTGGCTCCACACACACTCCAATGGCCGATGCATTCCGTTAGACATTCATTTCTTGCAAGAAGGAAATGTTTGGAAATCAGTTTCTTTTATCGAAACGAAAGACAAAACGAAAAAAAAAAATTGTTTGTACAGAGGCTTTTTTCTGCGACGTTCAACGTGCACCACATTCAAATTGCCCTATTTATTTGGATGCGGAACCGCGAAGTTTACAGTTTCATATGCAGACAAATTCTTAATCGACATTTTTCGCTACTGTATATATTGTAAGTAGACAACGAATTGACTTAACTTGACTTGACTCGAATCGGTGAGCTCGAGCGATACTTTTCCATCGTGCGCCTAATCGTCAACCGGCCAATCGAGTCATTTCATCTTTCAACATTATCAGCACGTAACTGCATAAACGAACCACGGATGCATTGGAAAGTGGATTGATATGGACAAAAACGTTCACCGCGACCTGAACAAAACAAAACGAACGAATGAACGATCGAAAAAAATAAACATCGAAACCCGTTTACCAGTTAGATATATACAAGTTTTTTTCTCTTCATCGAGCATCCGTTTCGGGTGATGTGCAATTTGATTTCAATTGGCGACACACTGTTATGCATCTTCATCACTCTATCGGTCGCATCTATAGGCGATGACTTATGCACGACATGATCGCGCTTAGTTGGCGAATAAGGAAGCAACAATCATTGAATCAAATGTAGACGCAATGTTTTTTCCCCATCTCTTCGGTCTTCGGTGTTGCTGCGGCTTGCACACCGCAAAAGGCAATAACACTCTGTGTAAAACAAACTGCTTAACTGGCACATGTGATATTGAATTGGATTTTGTCACATCACGTTCATCGTAAAGAGGAACGTTGGTGTTTAAATTAACGGTTTTCGTTAGAAAAGAACGCTTAATCCGAGGTGAGAATCGAGTTTTGCACGTGGCACAAGCCTTTTTGTCTCTTTCTCTCTCGCGTCCGGTGTGAGTTTTCATTTCACATGTTCATTAGAACGGTTCAGGGTACGTGCTCATGAGTCTCGAAGCGCATTTCAATCATTATTTCAAAACAATAAACGACATGAATGATCAACACACTGTTGCAAATTGACCCGCTACTGTGTTGATAGGTTGTTAAACTTAGTGCAGTCATCGACTTTATGATCTCGCTAACAAAAAAAACGAGTCATTGTTTCGTTTTTGCGACGGTTTCTTTGTGAAAATTGGCTCGTTTTGCCGTTCTGGCCCAAATTATTTGTACATCGCAATTTACCAAAAAAAAATTCGGTTTACATTGAGATTGAAAATAAATTAGATAAGCGAATGCCATTACTTCAACCAAACACTTTTTCTCCCTCCGATATATACGCCATTTTACTCAAAATGGGCCGCATTGATTAAACAAATCATAACCTGAAATCAGAAACTTGCCATGTTTACCATTTTTTTAATGCCCATTTACTTTGTTTATCGCCATAACGAAATGCAAAAAAAAGTTCTTTCAAGCAGTTTCTCTCACATGAAACTTTGAATGTCAAATATGTCTGCTTCACTCTTGAGTTTCCGTATACTCTGTGATAAGGCAGGACTCGTTATCAATCGTAGAGTTGCTTGTAAGCAAATATTTTCGTGATTGCATGACAAACGCAATGACAAGCTGAGCTAGACAAATTGCACTCACTTCACTTTTTTGTGTTTCATTTTGTTTGTGTTGGCAAAGCTGAAACGATCGAACCATATTGAAACGACAGTTTTTTTTACATTCCTGACTTTTATCTAAGTTTTTGACATCAATAAAAATGTCGAGTTGAGACGCAATATCACATAAAGTGGTGATTCAATCGGATTACAGAGGCTTTGGTACAAATTTATATCATAGCGCATAGCTCCCTCTCTCTCTCAGCTCTCGCTCTCTATCCGGCAACGCTGAAATAATTAAGTTGATAATTATAAGCTTGACGATTTGCCTGCAACCACACATCGTTTCACAGAATTCGAAAAAAATTATTGGGTATGAATTTGGTTGCAACATATCCATTTAATTGGATGCGGAGTCTCTCGGTGACAGTTCATTCGCATAATATGTTTGTTTTTCGCGCGCTACACTGATTGCCTTGTGGACATAATCTAAATCGGTATTGTGCACGTAACTTCCATTCCGTATTGAAGCAATTAGAGCGATCGTAATTTGAACATTCTCTCTCCGCATATCAAACACAATCGATCTTTCATTACGCTGTTATGCGGTACAAATGTGTGTTTTTTTTCTTCTTTCGTATCATTCAATACCTTCGTAAATATTTACACTATTTTAAATTGTGTGAAATTATCATTTTCAAATGAGTTCTATTTGAAATGTGCTGCGTATTTTCGGGCTGGGATAGTTTGTTCACCTATTTGGTTGTTATTGTTTTGGGTGTAGTATTTCGTTTCAGGACACAATATCGTTTGTTCGCGTTGTTCAAACGTGACTAATTGAAGCAAGGTAAATATTTTGATCGAAAGCATGCACACACATAGGGAAAAAGACACTTCCAGAAAATGTGTGGAAAACCGATATTTGACGCGCTTTTACGTCGCAACCAAACCGGAGCAGCATTGGTAAAATTTTGATGTGCATTGCACATTTTTGTCAAAATACGTTAGTCATTCATCGTCGTACACCATTGTTTGTTGATTTTGTGGTGTCCGGTTTTCCATTCATTGTGTGTTTTTTTTCCAACGCATCGTTCCATCCGGTCGATGTGTTTATCTAGAGCATCAAATAAACATCCAAAACACAATTACTTAAAAATCGATACGAATCAATCAACTCTGTCTTTGAAAAACAAAATAACGAAAAGAAAATATTACCAAATCGGTGTCAATAAAACTGGTTGTTGTTATTACGAAAAATTGAATATTCAAGCGAAACGGCATTTGAAACAGGCTGATTGAAAATGTTCAAAAACAATAGGCCGCTGATAATAACACCATTTTTGTCAAACACACACTCATTTTCATATGTATATGTAACTCGTGTTGCCATCTGTTTGTGTATGATATCGAATATTTATGGAAGTGTGCCAGCAACTCGACGAAATTTTTTCTCTCTCTCTGTGTCACACATTCTGTCGTGATGAATAGACACTCGTTTCTAAGAAAAACGAAACATTCCTTAATTGACAGAGAAACAAAACAAAAACACGATGCCATGCATTTTATCTTATATCGTTCTGTGCGTGGAGCGAAATTTATTTGTTTTGCTTGCTCAGAGACTAATAAAATCAATTCCATCGCTCTGATTTCGGGAAAGGGAAGCCTTTAAAAATATTTACCCAATTGGGCTAAATAAAATAGACGTGCGGAAAATTTTCCGCAACCAAAATGCGTGAAATTTTTTATGAATCGGAAAATTTGCTCAACATTTATCGAGCCAGCCACACACACACACACCCGTCAATTTGGGCGAGAGGAGAAAAAAAATACCACATGAATGGCATTCAGTTCGCTGTCAAAATGAAAAGCAAGAAAAAATGAGAACACTTGCTGAAAATAGATTTTTCAAATCGCGTACGTAGCACGTGACACGTTTCACACAAAAAAGGCTTTGATTGGCATAGTTCGCTCTTTGAACTGATTCTTGCTGCCACAAAAGTTTTATTGAAAAAAAGGAATGTTCGGCAGTGAGAGCAGAGCAAAAAGCAACACACATTTTCATAGATTAAAAGGATTTCAAAGAATACTGCGCAATAAAAATGTTATGAGTGGATTACTGTGACCATTGGTGGTGCGGTTAAATCGAAATCTCATTTCAGCCAAGTAAAAATAGACAACTGATGGTTTTTTTGTGTGTGTGTGTGTGTGTAAATTAAAAATACGTTCTCATTGAAACGAGAGCTAATCAGTGTTACAAAGTGACAGATCTGTCAAACATACGTCTATTTTTGCACAATGCACTGCTCTTCCTTGAGATTATGAACCCAAAAATACATGCAAATGACTTTGAAAGGCGATTTTTTTCTTCTCTAGCTTCACATTTTATCGCTTTTTTTCCCTCTCTGGAATTTGTGCCGTGAACCGATTAAAAAACGCTCTCTGCCATTGTCAAGTCGTTCCGATTTTATTTCATTTGATGTGCAATTTTCTGGCTCACGCTTCATTTCAACGGCAATTAAAAGCGTTTTCATTTCACGGCCTGTGGCGAATTGAAAAATGGCGCTGGCGATGACTAAAACACTTGTTTATGAAATTTTGTGCTGATTAGAGCAAGACAGTTGAAACGCTCACTCGCCACATAATTCACGGAGCGCGAGAGACGTGAGTGAAGTATCAGTAAGGCGATAACCTAAATTTTATGCGATTTTCAACCCGCATCGGTTACTCTAGCTAACGTCCGAACCGATTATACCGTGTACGGGATGCTAGTTTTTTTTCATTGTAAATACTTGTATGGACGCTGGCGTATGATTTAAATTGTGCAACGCGACAAATCAATTGTGATTACGGGACAGGACCATGTTTACTTTACAGAAAATCTCACGTAGCACAATGTTTTTTATGTGTTATGTGTCATGCTTCAGGTCGAATTGTATTCGATTTTTTCGAGTTCGAGTGAGAGATAGACGTAATCTATCCTGATAGAAGCTTAGACAGTGTGTTGTGCTTTGCCATATTTTTTTGTTGTTATACCTTGCCAGAGATTCCTTGGGAAAATGTGTTCTTTCAAACATTCTAGAATATTTCCTAATCACCAGCCGGTCGGCTGGAATTTTTCTTAATCAAATTTGTCTTTGTTTCACGGGCAAATATTTTGACAGAAAAAATAGCCAACAGCTCTTCATCCATACTGTGCATCTGTTTCAATAAGATATTTTTAGTAATTTGCTTAATGAAATAGCCCGCTCGCCTTCGCCACTGAATAAACACCCCATATTCTATGGAAAAAAACATCACCATTTTTTTTCCATCGTAATTGCTCGGTCGAGAATCGGTAGATAAAGTTTTCATTTTGTATTGATTAATAAATCAATTGATTTGTGATATCGACTAATTTGCATGCGATGATAAATTGCTCGTTTAACTGAAGCACCGCTGCCGCACTGTGAATTGTGTGTACGATAAGCAGCATGAGACAGTCTCGTGATTTCTTTTGCGAACGTGCGCATGTGTTTCGTTGCTTTTCCTTTTTTGATCTCGAACACACATTTGTGTACATGAAAGATAGACAACATCAACAAATCGTTATTTCTTGATGTTTTTTTTTGTTGTTGCGATAATAAGACTTAATAAGCCTTTCATGTTTTATTCGACTTATTTTTCTTGCAAATTAATGCACACTGCACAGTAATTGCATCGCTTGGAATTTTGTTTGTGATGCAAATTCGAATTCTCCAATCGATCAGGCAACATGATAACGAAATGCAAACCACAAATTGTGTTATTTTAAAAATAGATACAAAAATGGGAACATTCTCGAAAGTCAGTGGAAAAAAAAAGAGATTCCCTCTTTTTAAAGATGCTGTAAATAGTAAACAATGATTTACGTCAAGTGCTTGTCATAATTGCGGTTGTGTGGCGTGGATAAACATGAAAAAATCAAACGATGTGAACTATGGCATAAATGAAATTCTTCGGAATGTCAGTACTTTTGTCAATCACTTTTTATCTATTTTGGGCCTGGTGTAATGACGACAACGACGATAATGAAGATTCGTTCTACATTCGATCAGCAGAGAGTTGACGCGATTTGGTTCCTTCTTTTATGTGAACGATTGACGTGCACTGAAAATGAGATTTATTACTCTTTTTTTCCAAGAATTCTCTCAACCTATTTTCTTTTTCCGCTTTCTTGTGAGAGGGAAAACCTTTCAAGTGCTTTCTCAAAAGTCGCAGCATGACACAGAATACAAATAGCGCGAACACTTGAGTTGCAGCCGGTCGTGTACAAGTGACATAGAAGGCACGGAGTAACAGAAGACGAATGCGAAAAAGAAGCCCACGAAATAGTAATCTCTAGCAGTAAACACGTCATTTATCTGTAAAATGATCGTCGTGTATATTGCATGGTAGGCCCTACAGTTCAATGAGACAGACCTTCAACCGATTTGGCCGGCTTTTATGGAACGATGCTGCTGCTGCTTTTTTATCGTCAATTTCTGTGCCGCGACTCAAAATCACTCACAGTTTGCGCAGTTCGACAATGCATCGCTAACAATGTTGTTTCACTTGAACGGAATAAGTTTGCATCAAAATATTTACCATCAATTGACACACTCAATTTAAATATAGAATAATTCGCTCAGATTGCATATTTTCTTCTCTTTATCGAAAACGACAACGAAAAAAAAAACTGGCGAAAAAATGCAAATAAACCAAGGCCGTTCAATAGACACCACTCGAAAATTGCATGCGACCCAAGTGCGCTGAGCTGAATTTCGTTCGATATCTCGGTGAGTGTGTACGATTATGGTTTGACAAGCATTCGATCTTGTACAAAAATGGAATGTTTGATTTTTTTTCGCTCTGTTGTTGTTGTTGTGTTGTCATTTTCGAGACATTTGACCGATAATCAGTGAGTGAGGAGAGCTGAAAAGAATGACGAATACTTGGGATTGGCTGATAGCCGTCTTTTGACTCGACAATTGTGCATGTTGAACATGATGTTCGCTTGTCTTTTGTGCGATTCACAAAGCGAATGGACTGCCTTCACTGAGCAGAGAATTCAACAATTAGCTCTACACGCCAAGTACACGCCCGGCCGGCTGACTGACTTGGAGTTTAATATGCCAATATCAAATCACCGTTGACAGCTCAAAGTAACAACTGCGAAAAATTTTGATTGATCCAATCATAGTGAAACTAATGCTTTGGTTGCAAAAATCCAAGTTGGTACAAATCAAAGGCGCATTCCGATGCAGTCGGAAGCATGCGTTATAAAAGTCAGTCAGCGTGCCATTTTCAAGCCTCAAAAACTTTCCATCGCCTCAAAATGCATTTCGCCTGCACAAAAACACACATACCATAACCAAGCGTATCTAATGAATTATATCGCAATAAATAATACGGCGATTATAACGATAGTCGACGGGTGGAGTAAACAAAAGTCCACGCTACAAACGAGAGTGCGATAGAAAGAATGAAAGAGAAATAAATGCGCTCGTAATTAAGTATTTGTTTTTGTTTGAATGACATCAACTAATCATTTTGAGCGTAAGAACACGAGAGACCACAAGGCGGCAATATTCATATATTCAAACAAAATGTGAATGCATAAATGCAGAGCAGAAAAAAAGACTGAAAAAAACAAACAAACTGAATGTGAATCATTTCACTTCAGTTGCCGGGATTCAAAGCGCGCACACACACACACACATGCGGCAGCAAATTGATTTGCGGTGCAATAATTCAAAGGCAGCAAGTGCATTTTACAATGACTTGTCAACCGCATTTTTACGATTTGCCCGCTTTTACGGTGCAATTCGAATGATCGTGGAAATTTTGCGTCCATTGTGAGCCATCACATAAACACATCATCATAAATGCCGTTGCAATAAATATTTTGCTGCCTTGTTTTGCAGCGCGCCAATGCACTTCTTGTTTTCGTTGGCC
The DNA here is from genome assembly GCF_009176505.1 of Sitodiplosis mosellana. NCBI lineage: Eukaryota > Metazoa > Arthropoda > Insecta > Diptera > Cecidomyiidae > Sitodiplosis > Sitodiplosis mosellana. Next base: position 7,855,515 of record NW_022595245.1, read on the forward strand.
GTTCATTCGTTGGCCGTTGTTTGTCTTCATCTTTCGCGGCAATAAGAAAAACTAGTAGCTTCTCGAGTTTCATAATGACAAATGAGAACATTAAACATTTTTATGAATCCAATCTTATAACGCATCAATGCGACGACAACGACGATAGAAACGATTTCATAGAATCATTCGAAATAAATTGTAGCCGCTGAAAAAATATAATCTTATTATGCACAAGATCACGTACACACCACAATGAGTGCCAAAACACCGAAAATCCTCTACGCCACTCTCGTAGATATAATTAAAGAATGAACAAGAAGTAGTCGCATCAAGACTCTTCGAATCGAGAGCAATTTTGCTTGGGGCTTTTGCTTTGTTTTTTTTTTTGGTTCTTTCGTTGTTTTTCGGGTCGACAAGTGAACAATCAACGTCTTTCAAGCGAAATGTTATTTTTTGACTTACACTTGGATGTTGTTTCGGTGTAACCGACTTGACTAAATGCCAAAGCTATTTCGAAAGGCAGATAAATTCTGAGAATTAAGCGGATTTTAAGTGTTCAACACTCTCGCAGTGTGTGAGTTTGTGTCAGTATGGATTGAATCTGAGCAACTTGAGACCGAAGTTGAGAGAGGAAGAGATGGAGAGAGAGAGAGAGAGAAATAGCAATTCAATGCAAATGCCATTTAAATGCATTCATTTGCAAGCGCATTCTTCTCTCAAACCGCAGAATTTTCCATCCGACGTAATGAAATCGATCGATTCATTTGTCCTTATTCATTTAATTTACTTCTACCGCTGTTCGCATCCACATACACACACATTTCATAAACCGAACGAGTTCAGTTCAGAGCAGCAAAGACCTAATGTCACCGCATATTGCTTCCCATTCAGTCACACACTGCATCAGCCACACTTATTCGATCGTCGTTGATCAAAGCTCAATTTATTTTAAATATGTTTATTAAACTAACGATTGTTTGCACTCGCTGCTGCTGTTGTTGTTTATGCAATCGAAACGGAATTTCAATCGCAATGCACAATCATTCGTTTCGTTTTTTTATTTTAAATTTTCATTCGAATTGTTGATTCTTTTTTGATGGCATTCTTTGATTTCGATTGCAATAAACAATGCAACGATTCTTTTCCGCTTTAGTCCGAAAAATTGCCGGCTATGATTCATAGGAAAATTACTGCGAAGCGCATATGAGTGCGCGCTAGGGAAAATAACAGTTTGAGAATTGTCTGCCTCAGTGGCTGCCTCATATGCATTGGAACGCAGAATAATCGCCCGATCGCAACGTAGAAAATTAATTGAGAGGAATTCTCCGGAATGGTGCGATCGATCATTAATGCATAGCTAATTACTTTGCATACGTACGTCATATGATCGAAGCAATAATGTGTTAGATTCAACCAGTACAGTAAATACGGCTTTGCATTTCAATTTCAATTATTTTGCATGCCCAAAAGCAAGAGACACTTGATTTTGTTTCATATGTATACGTGGCCCGTGTCATTGATATGACGTTCGAAACGAAAAAGTCACACTGTCTACGAACGTGATTGAGATGAATCAGGTCTGTCAGCCACGATGGCGGTGTACGGATTACATCCATTTTTAGTATAGATACTTTATATCCACTTTGGTAACATTTAAGATGAAAGAAAAAAAATAATTGTAAATTGCAATTAGCCACAAATTCATAACATGGCTTTTTCATTTTCTAATTGCACATTTCACATACAAAATAAAAACCATACAGATTATCGCCATAGCGCTTGCAGCGTTCGGTGATTGACGTTCGTTTAGGAGCAATGTACAAGTCAAACGGCGAAAATCACGTTGTAATCGAAAAAGAAGAGAGAAAAACATGGTATTACGTGCTTGTTTGTCAAATGGCTCATACAAACAGGCCTGCCCCATTGAATGAAATACACTGAATAATATGAGTAATTGATCTTCAAAAACCCCAAATGAATATATCATTTCGTTACATTTCAAATTTGAAAAAAAGGCTGAAACTTCATTGGAAATGTGATCCATGCAATTAAACTGTTTATTAAAAGAATGATGAATAAAAAAAAGTGTCATTCGATTTCATGTAATTCCAAGTGCTTTGTCACTTGTCGGCGAAAAAAAAAATATCTTACGATATTAGTAATTTCCATAGCCGTAATTTTCTTGTTTGTTTCGTCACCTTGGTGATTTTGGAAAAGAAAAAAAATCACAAAGCAGAATTACAAGTGAACGCGCATTTAGTGCATTGCCGAAAGAAACATGAGTTGCATTTACGTTCTATTCTTGAGTCAGCAATTTTCATCGCTGATTAACAACAAAAGGGGCAATCTCTCTTTCGACGTAGTATTTTTCTTCTTTCGTTCCTTTTTCCAAATAGCATTTTATTCAAACGACGAATAAGAAAACAAATGCAATTGAAAATGAACGAATTAAAGAAAAAAAAACAACAACCCACCGACCGGTTTCAAGTAAATCGAATGGCTTCGGTTTGAAAAAAGAAAGGAAAAAAAGCACACAAAACAATGTGCAAATATATTCAAAACAGCGAACGAGCGAAAAATTTGCCGATCGCTTATTAGCTTTGGTTCTCTCTGTTGTGCTGATATGCGTATCGAAATGAAAGATATGTGGGCAAAATGTACAAGCACACACGTGCACTCACACATCGACAACAGTATTCGGTATATACGAATACGGGACATGAAAAATAAATAAATATAAAAAAATATATTATAATGAAAAGAGCAACAACAACAAAGCGCAACAGCAGCAGCATCGGCATACATATGCGCGCCACGAATGGCAAAACACACAACAACACAACAACAACAACAACAACAACAACAACAACAACAACGACGACTACGACAAAGATAAAGTATAGCGATAAACCAATAGAACGAAACGAGACAAACAAACCAAAACACAGCAGCAGAGTTGTTGGAATCAACAGCACACACAACACACATAGCCCGAAACGCGAATTGCGCTCTCGAGATTACCATATATATAAGTGGGTCTGCGATTTATGGCAGACATTCAGTCGCCGACTAAGTATCATAGAGAGAACAACTCAGCATACTACGAAGAGAAACAGAAGAAAAAAATCGCTAAAGATCAATTAAAACAAGCAAATCAATTGAATTTCTTTTTCAAATACGAAATAAGAAACAACAATCTCATAAATCATTTGAACGAGATAAAGCAAAATTGTATAAAATTCTAAGCATCGTCTGCAAATTAATTCAGTTCTTCGTGAGGTATTCAACAAGCCTGTTGAAAAATTATATTTAAAACCGTTTTGTCTTCGCAAGCAAAAAAATTTTCAAGTCTTCCAAGAAGCAAGCCGAAGAGGCAAAGAAAAAACAAACACATTTTATTTGAATTAAAAACGCACAACGTCGCCAAGGCGGAAGACTTTTCGTAAAGTTCATACATTCACGACGCTCAACGAAAAACGACGACTTCAAAATAAAAACGTAAACACACATTCACAACATACACACGGTCCGTGTATCTTTCTTCTGGTTATTATTATTATTATCTGCGACGTAGCGCACACACCACAGCAGCGACGATTGCAGTCACAGCAAGCAGAAAGCGAACGGAACCAACGACTTGCCATTCAATCGCAAAGCGAAGCGCAAGCAAAGAAGACGTGAATCCACTCTGATGTGCAAAAATAGAAAAATACACACTGCAAGCCAAATTCAGTAACAACGTGTTGAAATTGATACATATATTTTTCGTCAAAAATTCAACAGTGAAAGAAGGAAAACTGAAAACTGCGAGAGACTCATACTCAATCTGAAATTATTGTGATTTTTTTTCGTTTAAGTTCAAATCAAATCATCTCAAGAAAATATTTCCGTTTTTTTAAACGAGATAAACTGAAAGCAATTGTGGTTTAAGAAAAAATAATTCTCTAAACAAAGCGAACAACTAAACTGAACAGTATTATCACTACAAGGAAGAAACAGAAGAGAAAAACGTGAAGTTTCAAAAGCAATAAGCACTTGTGATTCTAATCAAAAACTAAAAGAGCAAATAATCGGAACTTTTAAATTGAATAAAATACACGCAATACGAAAAGGAAGAAATAAAGCAAATACAGCGATTTTTCCTATGTATATAAGAAATCATAAAAAAGCAGAACCAGTTATAAAAAGAGAGAATAAACCTGTGTTGTGCAAAGCGAAGTGCGAATCACACAGCTCACGTAAGCCTAAACCAACCGAGAGAAAATCGACAATATAAAAATAAGAATAATATAATTATCATTCTCGTTCGCGACAAGCAGCAACGTAAAACTAGTCAAGGCTATACCAGAAATAAAGATTGCTCACGAATAAAAAAATCTGAGGGAAAGAAAAAAAACAGAGAGACAGACAGTGCATAAATTGAAATTGGGAAGAAAAAAAATAAGCTCGACTTTGAAGTGAACTGTTCAAAAATCATAAAAACGCAAAAGAATTAAAGAAAAGGAGTCACTATCTAATCGTCAGTCACCCAGAGCGCATTACTGATAAGTGTTATCAAGCATTGAGATAACGCAGCGTGAATTAACGAGACAATCGGCCACATAAGCAATAATTTGTTGCTCAAGAGAAATAAATAACACGAGAATATTTAGTTTGCATTTATTGCCGACTACAGAGAAACCAGCAACAACCCATACCGAATGAAGTGCTGCACCAATACCGTTCAAAGCCACACAGCCAACATGATCGATACACTCACATACAATCCACAGCCCGAAAATTGGCTGTACGAAATCCGTCAAAAAGGCCACGACAGCACCTGCTACGTGATGGTCCCGCATGCAAGAGTAGGTGTCATATTTAAAACGCATTTCCGTTTCACATTTTTCGGTTTGTCTCAGTTCAGCAAATTCCGTTCGGCAAAGAGAGCGCGTAGCGAAACGAATGCAAAAGAACCGAAACCAAAATTATGCGGAATTTTTTGTTTACACGTGCCAAAAAACAGATGATCGATATTATGTTTATCCCGTATGTTTTGATATTTTCCAGTGCGCTCATTGGGCGGCCACAGAGATGGAAAACGCAATGCGCAACGCGCATGCTTTTATCCAGAAAGTCTGTGTGTGTGCGGTTGTGAAAATTTGTAAACAAAGTGTGTTGTGCTGTGCTCTGGATAAATACGAGGAAAACAAGTTGTCCGTATTTTTCCATCCCAAGTTTATGCGGCACGTGTCGCAAATTATGCGACTCGCACATTTGATGCGTGTGTAAACAATAGAATTTTCCGAAAAAACAAAACTTCCTGAATTCGGCTTTAGGGATGGATGGATGCGTTGATGCGTAGTACCCTTCCTGAAGCCAAAGCACATTCCTCGCACAAGTCATACTCTTGAAATAAATACACGTGCCACGAGCGCTCATCCGCTCAAGCATTGAGTTCTTCAATAAATTGTTGGCAACCCATTTTCTGTCTATTTATAATCGGATGTACCGATTCGATTGACATTACATTCACATTTTCCGAATGAGACCTACATTTTTGCAAATATCTTTCAATGAACTTAAACATCAATGAGTTTGCCATATTCTGTTCAATTGAATCGATTTAGAAAAAACAATTAAATTAAAAAAAAAATCAAATTACTAATGACATCCATTTTTTCCTTCCATTGCAGGATCTTGTAAAATCGCATTTAATGTTCGCCGTGCGCGAGGAAGTCGAAGTACTCAAGGAGAAAATATCCGAGCTCATGGATCGGATAAATACGCTTGAAGTGGAGAACACAATATTGAAGGCGAATGCATCGCAGGAGACATTAACCAAATTGACAACGGCCGCCCCAACCAAAACCACACATACCGCGACCAACTCAAACCCATCCAACGGACCAATTTCATAAGCCGTGTTCATCAATTCTGCACAAGTCATTCAAAACGCGACAGAGACATTTTTTTAGCAAAAAAAAGAAGAAGAAAGAAGCAAAGCGCCAAATCTGCAACAGACAAAAATGCGCCGTCGTTTTTTAATTTGATTTCTCACCACTTTTGAATCGAAAAAAAGAAATGAGAATAAGAATTAATTTTCTTTCATCGCAAAATGTAAAACACAACATCAATTCGCAATCAATCGAATGCTCGACATACCATTTAGAAAAGAAAAACTGATCACTGCTTTCGATGATCACAAATTGCGAACTGAAGTGATTTTACGTGAGAAAAAAAAAGAAAGAAGCAAAAATCTTCATTTTTGGCTTTTAATCCAAATTTTGCGATAAAACACACATTATGCTTTGTTACTCTTGCGTGTAATTCACTAAGAAAAAAAAACACACAAAGAAATTAACAAATATTTAATTCGCATATCTGCATTGAATGAACAAGCAAACATATTATAATTTTGTGATAATTTCTCCGAAATCAACAACAACCAAAATATACATAAAAAAAAATGAACTGTAATATTTAAAAATGAACACGGCTGGATTTTAGCCAGAGACGTAAAAAGACACAACAACACATAAACACACACAGTTCAGACGTCGGCAGAACGGTGAAGCAGAAGATAGGAAAATCTTTTGTGGTCGCGAAATATTGCTGCGCCACGGTGTAGTCCATAACACACACAAGTCGTTGGATGTGCAGCGAGAACATTGGACGATATGATGATGATGACACATTGAAGTGACACCCCCCCCATTGCTGCCCATCGTAATCGACATACGGAATAAATCACTTCCGAAACAACAAATGATATGCACAACCGTTCAAACATCCACATTTCCATGGTGTTGAGAACGATTTTGTTGCAAATGAAAATGTATGAAAAAAAAATCAACAAAAAATTATGCAAATATTGATGTAAATTACAAACACAAACACATAAAATAATGATGGATTATCAAAAAAAAAAACAATATATTTAATTGAGATTGTATTGTGAAACACCTGATCGACGTGTTAGACTGCAATATAAATGTTGATAGTTTAATTACTACAAATTCGCAATAAGATTCAATAACTTATTATTTTAAATGTATAATGATTATTAAGAGCAAAACTGAAAAAGAAAAAAAAACATGAAAAAACCATAGATCAGATGAAGAAAAAAAAACAAACAATAAATATATATATGAATAAAATGAACAAAATACATCAATTGAACTGTAATACACATTTTATTATTTAAACAAAAAAAACCCTTTTTCTGTTTTCTCTGACGAAAATCTGACACAGTCACACCCACACACACTCAAGAAATATAATTGTAAACGCGTTTTAACATAAAACTATAACAGCAACAATTACAACAATAACAAAAAAACCTAGCACATTCATCAAATATATACATTTTAATATTGAAGTCATTGAGCAGAGAGATCGAAGTTAAGAGAAAACACACATAGCAATTAATTTCTGTTAAAACACCTAATGTAACTGATATAAAAGCAAAATACTATTATATATGAGCAAACAAGAATATTCTTTGTGATCTTAATGCGAAAGAAGTCAAATAAATGGACAGAGATGAAAAAATCAGTCGAAAAAATGAAACATAAATTCAAATGTATTTTTTAAATTTATTTTCTTCTTTCATTTCTTATTTTGGATTTTTTTTTTTGCTGAATTCTTTTGTGCTTCATGGCATGCCAACTAGCGAGCGAATCAACAGCGTTTAATTCAATTAAATTTATGTTTCGTTCATTTCCATTCGATTATTATTTATTTTTTTGTAATGTGTAGTAATTTTGTCGCTTTGCTTTTAATTAACCGGTAAATTTACGTTTCAATTTCAATTCTTAATCGAAAAATGTTTCATTTGATTCCTTTTTTATACTCAGTTATTTAAAATACCACATACACACACAATCAGCTCACGTCAGTTTCCGTAATTTGCAAATAATATGTACAACAAACACACACACGATCGTATGAACACGTCATAACGAAAAATTCGTCGATTTTTTCGAATTAAATTCCTATTAAGCATAAAAATTTGTGTCACGAATGTGCTAAACTCATTTAATGTGTCATTTTTTTCCAAATAAATGATTAAATATGAAATATTATGCAAAGGAAAAATGGGAAAAAAGGAAAATCACACACACCATAGCTTGAAATGATGGTATATTCGACCGGATTCGGCGAATCGAGCAATTGGGAAAATCCGATTGAATTAAACTTGAATTGGTTTGAGTGGCAAGAAATGTTTGGATTAAATGCACCAATTGAAATGCAATTTTCAACAACACCATTTGCGATATTCATACGAAAAAGAGAAAAACAAATTGAACAAGAAACAAATGAAGAATCAGAATGGCTGTGTGATTAAGCGAAGAAGAAAAAAAGAAATATGAAAATAAAATATTATTCTGTAGTAGCAAATATCTATGGATGTTAATGTAATATTTATTGTTTTATACCGTGAATAAAATTCGATGGTTTTGAAATTGAGAAATTTTTATAGGGAAGAAAATATTTGGAAAAAAAGAGATAAGGAATGACAAAAATAACGCGACTACTTTGTTCATTTCGTTTTATTCACGGCAAATAAAAACTATTTTAATTTTTAATATCAACAAAATGGAAAGCATTCACACACACAACAAATTCTGCATGTAATATCTAGCGAATAAGAAAACAAATATGCATTCGATGATGACATGAAAGTATATAAATAAAGAAAATCTACTTAAAAAAATACGTTGAACACGTTTTTCTTTGGCTTCTGAGCCTAATTTCAGTGGTCAAGGTGTTTTTCAGAGCACTCTTTTGATTGGGAAAAAATTAGCGAAGCAAATGGATTGGTCGATATACATGAAGCATTAAAATGAGGTGAGATTCGCATGGATTTGCAGCTGTGTGCATATGGATAATCTGAAAAATGGGCATTTGTTATTTGGTCGGGTCATTTTAAAATCATTTGCATCGAAAAAACCATTTGTGGTCTTGTGATTTGCATATTGAACAGATTTGACTCAAATCACGGCAAATTTGCTGCTTGTTGGTATTGTGCATGTGTCAAATGGGCAAGAGAACAGAATGTTTTGACAGCTGGGTTTGTTTTGCTGAAATGATGGAACGAGTGATTCAGATCGATTTGGAAAAATGAAAAAAATATCAAATTATTCTATTCCAAAATAAAAATCATTGATTTTCAAATGAAAAAATAACAAAACCAGAAAAAAAAAACTTTTTTTTTTCAGCTCAAAACATCAAACTCAGCGTAAACAAACGAAAGCATGATGTATTCAATAACGCCGGAATGTATGCAATCGACTGAGCCATTCAGCCGTTTGATTGAGAGTAAGCAACTTCATGCCAATTGGTTGATTGGGCAACATCGAATGAGAACCATAACAGTAAAGGCTAACGCTGCCAAAGCGCTGTATTGCGAGTGCAGCACACATACACCAAACTGATTCAGTTGTTGTTTACCACCGGCTCGTCAACATTCACAAACGTCAAACATTTTTTTCTCAACTGATTTTGTTCCGTGTTTAGTTGCTACATCTCGTTAAATTTCTAATTGAATTGTGTGATTTAATTCAATTCTGTGTCGTGATTAATCCGTGCCGCGAAGATGAATGGGATTTTGCCGTATAAAATCGAATATTCCGACGGCGATCAAAGTTGCACCAAGTGCCATGGGAAGATACGCACCGATCACATTCAAATTGCAATCATGAAACAGGTATTCAAAAACAAATTCGTTTTAATTTTATCGAAAGCAAATGCAATTTTCATTCGGAAAATTTGCATTTTCTTCGTTGCGTGAACTGAATGTCAACAATTTTCTAAAATTGAACCCGTGCGCATAAAAACGACTTATAAAAACATCGCCGAACGAAGCGAAACACCTATTTGTTACTCGTCCAATTCGAAACAAATTGTACACTGGTATGTTACGCCGACAAATCTATGTTATGTTTTGATCGGCGATTTTTTTTTTGTAATTCGTTTTTATGCTCACGGGCACAATTGTCTTCCGTCTCATTGAACCATAACCTAATTCGTGCATTAACCAACATTTGCTGTGATTGTTTTTTTCGTTTCTTTTCAGTCGGATGAAGATGATTGCTACAATCCAGAGTGGTTTCACTTCAAATGCTTCTTCCAAACTCGGCGACCATCCACTGAAGCCGGCTTCGATGGTTTCGCTCTTTTGCGGTACACCGACCAGTTGGACATTCAAGTTGAATTAGGTGAGGTTGCGAACAAAGTGTTTCTAAACACATTCAAGTTAATTCAATTGTTTTTTCCCCCATTGTTTCGTTGCAGGCGTGGTCGATCGTCGCTGTTTGCAATCGCCTGACGCAAAAGTCCCGGACTTTGGCATCGACTACGCCAAACAAAATCGAGATGCTTGCACCGAATGTGAACAGGGAATACCGAAAGGTGCTGTTCGTATCATGAAGGTTGCATACGATGTCAACCAGAACACAGCATTCGATGGAAAAGCAACTTGGTATCACGTTGAGTGTTTCGCCCGAAAACGATCCGAGCATGGTTGGTTAGAATCGGCCGAAAAACTGCCCGGGTTTCGACGACTCAAAGACGCAGACAAAGAAGCAGTCAAGAGACAATTTCCGTAAGTGGCATTCACTCCAATTCGGTCTTTTCGCATGAACAATTTCTACATTTTTTTCTGAATTCCAAGCAGTGTCGTCATGTCGTTGGAAAAGCAGATCGAAGCTCAAAATGAAGAGTATTTCAAGGTATACGACGGATTGATCCAGCTCTCTAGAGATGAACAAGTCAATCTATTGAAGAAAAACTTACAATTCGTGCCCAACACTGATTATGAGGTGGGTAGAAATCGTGTGATTAAGCAAATTCAACTCGGTTTTGATTTTTTTTTCATTTCTCGTGTAGATTCGTCATCATTTGACGGATATAATCGTTTTTGGTGCATTACATCAATGTGATCAGTGCCGTACATGTAGTTTGGTGTTCAAAAACACAAAATATGTTTGCGCACGTCAAAAAGACTGGGCCAAATGTGGTAACACTGTCGATGAACCACGGCGAATGATGCCTCGTGTGCCACCAGAGATGCTTGCGAAGTATCCATTTTTGAAACCACCTGAATCAGTTCAAGCCAGAGCCGTACATCCTTTCCAATGGACAGACGATGAAGGAAACGATTTGGTTTTTGGGTAGGTTTGAATGTTTATCTCTCAAGTGCTAATTTGGTGTTTTCAAACATCGCAATTTCGTTCAATTTTAGCGTTTACAAACACCCGAAGCTGTTCAATATGACATTTGTTATCGTTGGCAAGTTGTCGAAGACAAAAGAGGCAATTGAAGAGGTCATTTTGAAATTGGGCGGGAAAATCGTTGAAAAAGTTGACAAAAAATTGACCGCCGTTCTATCGAATCGAGACGAAGTGCAAAAAATGGGCACTCTCATGAAACAAGCGAAACGCTATAATATCCAAGTGGTTTCAGAGGAATTTCTCACGGCCATAGACACCACGGAAGACCCGTTTCTGTACATAATCAGCGAAAGTTTGTGTGATTGGGGCGGAGATGTAAGTTTTGTTTCATTTTGAAGAGAATTTACGTGCATTCTGAGCAGGTTTCATTCCAATTGTAATGATTTTTCGGTCTTCGATAATTGATCTAATTTCCTTTCAGCCATATGCTCGAACTGAACAAAATGATGTGAAATCACGCCGGGAGACGGTTTTCTACACAAAATCATTGCCAGAGAAGCTCACATACAAATGGAAAGGTAATTTTTGATCGAATTTCAATGGATTTTGTATTGCCAAGTTGTTCTGAAAATCTCATACTAAAATTAAATCGCTTTTTGTAGATGGAAGTGCAGTTGATCCAGAATGCGGTCTAGCTGATAACGCCCATGTATACTGCGGAGATGCTGGAAATCATAAAGATGTTGAATACTCGGTCGTGCTTGGACTTGTCGACATTGAAAGTAACAAAAATTCATACTACCGCATGCAATTGCTGGAGTCAGATGAAATTAAATTGTAAGGAAATTTGAGCATGCTCATCAGATTTCAAATCCATTGAGTGCTGGCGCAATCTAAACAGAGAATTCTCTACTTTTCTCTTTCTTTAGGTACTGGGTGTTTGAAGCTTGGGGTCGAATTTCGACTTCGATTGGTTCGAAGCGACTGAAGAACTATGGTAGATTGGAAGAAGCTCTGGCGCAATTCAACTCCACATACCAAGAGAAAACTGGCCATTCATTTGGCAAGAAAAAAACCACGAAACTTCCAAATAAATTCTATCACCTCGACATTGAATTTTGCGCAAAGAAGAAGCTACCGAGCACATTCGTTGAAACCAAATTACCAAAAACAGTCTACGAATTGATGCAGATGCTGTTCGATGTGAAGCGATTCGAAGACATGATGTTTGGATTCGATCTTGACTTGAAGCAAATGCCACTCGGCAAAATCAGCAGCAAACAGATTCATTTGGCAATGGAAGTATTGGGCCACATTGCACGGATGATTGAACACAACGACATCCCTAGTAAGCTTCAAGCAGCGTCCAACCGATTCTACACCATGATACCTCACGCATTCAGTGTTAAGCGTCCAGCAATTATAGATTCGCTTGAAATTGTTAACGAAAAGAATGAAATGCTCGAGAGTTTATTGAACATGGAACTAATTTACGGTTTTTTGGATGAAGAATATGGTGAAAAATCGAATCCACTGGACGCCTGTTATCTCAAGCTGAAAAACGAAATTGTACCGGTCGATAAGAATTCACCGGAATACCAAATGCTCTGCGATATAGCTCGGGACACACATTGTCCAACACACCTTGGATACGCATTGGAAGTGCTGGAAGTGTTTAAGCTGAAGCGTGAAGGAGAAGATGAACGCTTCCGAACCGTTGAACATCTCGATCGACATCGGTTGCTTTGGCACGGATCGCGATTGATGAATTTCGTCAGCATTTTAACGAATGGCTTAAAAATCGCACCACCTGAGGCGCCTGTATCGGGCTATATGTTCGGCAAAGGAGTTTATTTCGCGGATATGGTTTCAAAGTCGGCCAACTACTGTTACACAGATCCAAACAACAACATTGGTCTAATGCTTTTGTGCAAGGTAGCTCTGGGCCAACAGCGAAAACTAACACAAGCTAGTGCCGTAGTAGATATTCCAAACGCCAACGAGCAGTCGGTTAAAGCCCTTGGTGCATTTTTTCCATTCAACTGGTCGTCGATCAATGGGGTGAAAATAAACACAGGCGCCATTTGCAGAGGTAATTTAATCGAATTTCCAAATATTCGTGTTTTTCCAATAGTCTGATGATAAATTTATATTTAGGCAACGCACCAACAGCACTTTGGTATAACGAGTATATAGTTTACAATGAGGCACAGGTAAAAGTTGAATATCTATTCAAAATGAAATTTCATTTCAAGCCGTAGCCACAATAAGCGACCAAACTAATCGCGAACTCCGTGTTGTCGATCAAGAGCTTACTCTTATGTTTTTTTTCGTGCAATTTAACGCTAAAATGTTTCGAAAGTTCAAATTTGTTTTCATTTAACTTGTTTTTACGGTTCATTTGTTATGTTGTGATCTCAAGCGAGACATTCACATACAAAAAAAACTCTATCCGTGTAATAATTGGAGACTAAGAAAAATGTGTCGATCTAAAGCATATATAAATAAAGAAAATCTAATTAGAATTAGTCAATTCCCAATAAGAAAACGTGTAAGCCTACTAAAAATGTTCACATTAAAAGAAGGCAATATTAAGCATTAATTGAACATTCGTTGCTTTTTATTGAAATCTATTTCAGAAGCCTGAGTGTTGATGTCAAACGAGTCAGGTCAATTAGAATTTAAATCATTTTATTCATTCAGAAATGCGTTAATTTTTCGGTGTTTGAACCAAATCCAAAATAAAGTACAATTCCAACGAATAACATAAGTACTGGAATACGCCTGAAAATATGCGATCTCAACCAACGTTAAAAACCATCGTTATTGTTACATTGGAAAAGGGATGTTTTGCTATATCACATGAGTCGACCGAATAAAATCGCATTGTTCTCGTATTATTTCCACTTTTGAAATTGTTCTTGATTTTATTCTAAACGCCAAAATGAACCAATCTAACTTCAATACATATATTGTCGAAATGAAGATGTTCAAATGTAAGTATAGAAAGCAAAGCTAGAATATTGTGAATCAGCATTATGTCAGCACTTTGCTTTGTTATCAAATCATGGGCGATTTTATGCTGCGATTTTGAATAATCGATTTTTGAGATGAATTCAAACGTTTTATCGCCTGGTAGGTGCTCGGTGTCTATTGTTCAATTCACGTGCTAATTTCGAATTTTCGTCAAAAGGATAGGAGAAACATTCTAGAAACATTTTGGCTGTGAACACGTGTGACTGTGAGTTCTTTGAATTCATGAATCCACTATTGAGCCAATGGATCGCGGTTTTGTTAAGGGAATAAAAATCAATGAGAACGCATGTCGAGCAAAAGTGATTAAGTCTATCGGAATAACTCTTTCATTTCCAAAAAAAAGGCTTGCCGCTATTTGAAGGCTTCAAATTGAAGTTTTTGTATATTTTTCCCATTTTTCAGACGGTTTGCATGGATTAAAAATTCAATTCGATACCATTAACGGCCAATACATCACCTTTTCGTCGGTCAATATCAACCTTTTTAATTTGGAATGAAGATTTCATTAAAAATCACCTCGATTACATTGTTAATTAAGTGTTTGTTTTGTGAAAAAAAATTCGTGATAGAAAATGCCTCAAGCTAAATCTTCAATTTAAAGCAAACACTGGAAAGTGAATGGTTAAGAAAGGGCCGAAAAAAACCATCAGCCGAAATCGATGAATCGTTCTCACTCAAAACCAATAAGCTACCAATATGAGACGTGTTATCCGACACATAAAATTTCTGCACCTTGTCGTGATGATGTGTTGTATCGTTGTTTGGATGTGTTTTACCGTTGATGACTTCATATAAAAACTCGAAACTATCGTGTTTGTTTTAACAAAGCCAAAGTGATAATTTAGCCAGTACGTGATTGGCGATGAAAATTGGCGAGTCGCCGCCGCTGCTGCGGCAATAATCGTTATCATCGGCATCACGTACGTGCTCAAAGTGGAAATGGCCTTTTTCATTCTGCTCCTTCGGCTAATGTGAGATGGGCGTTCGTTTTTACGATGAATGAACGAGTTGACTGAAGAAATATTCGGGAGATTTTGCGAATAAAACGATTGAGATCATTGCATTTGGCGCTTTGCAAAAAATAAATTAAGTTATGAGCCAATAAATGCATTGATTAATACGAAGGATCATCTTAAAGACGGATTTTTTTGGGAATCATATACACTTTTTTGCAGTTTACATGAGATGGTAATAACAAGAGAGAAAATAAACCACGGTGAGATTGATTAATAAGTAACCGGTTTCATTTAAACTGTTTACCTCAAATTGGGTAAACAATGTTTTTCGTAAACACAACAAGAAACTTAGTTCTGGCACAATAATTCGAATCTCATTTATCGTGATTTAATTTCGGATTCGAGAGTATTTTTCGGTTGTTTCCTTCCTTTTTCAATTTCTCACATTTTGATTGCGTGGCATGGCATACAGAATATCAAAAAATGAAAATTGTCTGCCGTCAAACAATTACGTTTGGTACGAGAGAAACAACTAAAAACATAGCATCTACGCTTATGGAAGTGACGTTTTAAATCAGGAAAAGAGAAGATACATTGGCGCATACACAAACAAATTATCGACAAAAATATTAATTTCGACAAACCAGAACAAATATGAAAAAATAAAGATCAAAATTGAAGCCGCCCACAAAACGTTGTTCGGTTTTGCCTTTCTCCATGGAATCTGGAGCAATTTCATCGGGAAAATGATGTAGAATGTGGATATAGAATAGGAAATGAAAAGAAATGGAATGATGCACAAATAAACGAACGTTTAACGAAAATTACTAGACAATAATGTGTTTAACCGCACAAATTTGGTCCACATCCAACAACAGAAAAAAAATGAAACAAATTATCGAATCGAATGTGTTCGTAGTAGCAAGCGAACTGCTGATTTTTCTTTTCTTTTCTTTTCGAAAACAAAAATAAAAGTACCTCGTCATAGTAGATGAAGAAAAAAAAAATCGAACTTCCTTTGCGACTGTTGTATTTTTCCTCGACTAAGATCGAACAGCAGCAGCAGCAACAGCAAGAGGCAAGGATATCACGCAGCTATTAAACCTTTTTTTTCCTATCCAAAATTAAATGCATGATAAATTCATGTAATAGTCGTGCTAATACGTCGGTTGAGAGTGTGCGCTTTGTAGCTTAGCGCACACGAAACCATCTATATAGAGAAAAAGGAACTGCCTGGCATGCACTCTCTCCAACAAGATTATGTTTCATTTTGATAAAGTCAATTATGCGAAGACTATCAATTGCGGCCTCTTGAGAACCACAAACCATCTTTTTCCTGGCCCTCTTTTTCTCTTGAAGGAAAAAAAATGCGATTCATTTGATCCGCTTGTTACTTTGATCGAGTATGGAAAAAAAAATACGAAAATTGAAAAGGTTTGATATATTAGGTAAGTGGCAGCATTGCGAGTATTGCATATTCGGCATCAATTCTCTTGTTACGCATATTCCTCTTTTTGGCTCAGTTTCGGATGTGTCTGATGTGCACAATAGTCGACAGCGCACGATTTGAAGAAAAAAAACAGGTAGATGATTGGTTATTTAAATACTCTTCAATTTATCGCTTTCTGTGCTTGAATGCGTAATCACGCAAACAATAATCACTTAAGACAAAAACAGACTACATTCGTCCCAAAAACCTATGCAGAAAAAGTGTTTCGATCTAGAAAAA
Source organism: Sitodiplosis mosellana (assembly GCF_009176505.1). Taxonomy (NCBI): domain Eukaryota; kingdom Metazoa; phylum Arthropoda; class Insecta; order Diptera; family Cecidomyiidae; genus Sitodiplosis; species Sitodiplosis mosellana. Next base: position 7,872,374 of record NW_022595245.1, read on the forward strand.
AGAATCATAATTTCAAAACATCAATTTAGCTGTTATTGTGCTGTGAATGTTTGTTATTGTGCACGATACGAGCACAGCGAAACACTTTGAAGCGTGTGTATACACACTTTTGTTCAGTCAGACAGAAAATGAGGCGTTTGAATGTGTGAGTGGTTTGAAACACTGTCGAACCGATAGAAATGTGTTCTTGCTGTGTTTTTTGCTTCATGAAACGCTTGTGTTGTGTCAAAAATATTTATAATGCGTATTCAATACAATGGATGACAGTTTGAATTCATAACCTGAAATCTGTCAGAGTTCGCGCGATTTTTCAATTGAGCAAAAAATCTACTGTGGTGCAAAATAGAATGCATAGAAATCACAACATTTCAAGAACAAAAATATTGTGTTTCAAATCACACGAGGGCAAACTTCTTTTCTACTTCATTGTGTCATTCAAAGAGAAACATAGACACAGAGTCTCTGAAAAGATACAGAATTATGTGTGCAAAATATTATTTTTTTACAGCGATTATTCGTTTACTGTTTCTGAACAGCATGTTTGAATAGAATTTTCTACGCAATTTGACTGCAAAATGGTGTATTTTCAGTATCTATTAGCCAGTCTTCAGATCTCTGGAAAGTGGTGCATTGTGTGAGAATAAAAAATGACACATAATCAAGAGTAACCACAAAAATCGATTTTTTTTGCACTAATCCACCGTACAATGTCCGATTTGTAATGCACTTAATAATAGATCAGTCAAATGTGTTTCAAAGAAAGCGCAATGGGATAAAAACACCACAACGTTTAACGTGGGTTGTGCAGAAAGCGTTTGAAAACGTTTACGTTGCCCTGTAATTTACGAGGTAGCGCCATTAAAGCAATCAATCAGAGGTCATGTGCGTAACTGCGCCTATTTTTATCAACAACATACTGTGTTTGTACCTTGTGCCAAGTGCTTGCCAGGAGGAAAAAAGGCATTTTTCTTTCCCAAAACCGTTTGAAATATATTTATTTTGGCATTGCGTTTTCAGATATGAAAAAAGGTACGAATGGACCAGGCGAAAGAAACGACCACTGACTTTCGCATATATGATTGTGCTTGCACCACATAATTAACAAGTGTGAAAAATAGAGCAAACCTGAACACAATCGGCACAATCAAAAAGAACAAAAGCGATCGTTTCATGCCGAAGAACAAAAAAAAAAAATACCATAAACGTTCTATGGACATATAATAAGTCACGCATCCTTCAAAAACCGACAACAACAACTCAAAGCATAAATCTATCTTGAGAATAGAGTCGATGATGATACAATGCAATGGCATTGTTTGCTGGTGAAATGAACACATTCGCTAAAATGTTTGTTGTGTGTGAGAGAGGGAGAATAAAGGATGAGAACTTTCAACAGGAGTTGTGCAAATTTATGATTTTGAGTGATCGTGTGTTTGATTGATTTATTGTGATTTTTTTGCGCTTCTCCCTGGGCTTCTCCTGTATTTTGCGCATTGTTTGATGCTATCGAAAAAAACATGAAAAATAGGTGCTAACAGCCTTTAATAAGCTATTTGGAAACATAATGTTTAGCAATTATCTATGGCTAGTTTTGTGCTGTTGCTCGCGGCCCAGTTGTTAGGCTCGACCCAATCTCAGAGAAATGGAAATCATGCGAATTTTCAGCGCACACAATACACGGGAGCAAAACAGCAAAGACATCATTTTTCATGGCCTAAATGGAATCACTTTTCTCAGTATTTCACCGCAGGCCAATTTCCAGAAATACGCCAGAAGAAAAAAACGTCAGAATATTCAATAAAAACTTCCTTTGCGGTGTTTAGGTGTAATTTTAGAGCAAAAACAATTGGTTGCCAACAAAGTATACAAACAAAAATTAGCAGCATTAAAATAATTTCAATGATGTAAAACTGTTACTTAAAATATGTTCGTTTGTCATTCGGTTGCTATTGGCCAAACAAGAGAGAGAAGGAGGTAGAGAGTCAGTGGAATGACCTTTCACAACAAAATAAGAGCCAAATGATCTTGGTGGTAAAAAAGGTGTCTGTACATCCTCTGTTCACATGCACCTCTCGTTGCAATTGTGAACACTGAGAGCCCCATTTCACTCTGTGTATACAGCATAGAGAGGGAGAGAGAGTAGTATTTAACCAATAAATGGCAAATACTATAATTGGTTAATGATAATTTCAAAAAGAAAAATTATTACTTAACTCAAGCATAATCATTGGAAACGCACACTGAAAGCCGCAAACTGAAAATCACTTTTTGCTCTGTTCTGCAAACACTCATCATAACTCGTGCGCATGGTAAACTCGATCGATCTGAAAAGCAGACAGTTGTTAGATCCTCCAGGAAATAGTGCATTCCAACTGCGCGTTTGTGTTTGTGCATGGATCGCGCGCTTATTCATTGACTCAAATTAAGTTCACGCAATACTGAAGGGTTTGCTTCGTTTTTTTGTGTAGAATTGGTTTTTTTTCTTGGTTTTGGAATTAGTTTTAGCATGCGATTCGGAACAAAACCATGTGCACGTTCGGCTCGTTCCACATAATAATCGGTATTTTTATTTAGATAACGTGTGATGTATACGTCGGCTTATGCTAATAATCGTGAGCTAATTCGACAGATATACATTGCAAAAACTACTAACTCAGATGAGAAGGGACGAGAAGAGAAAAAAAAACACGGCAACGTACCCAGCAACAAACGAAAACGAAAGTCATGCACCAGAAAATGTGATGCTCATCTGTGAAACAGTGGCAGTTTGTCGAGCACGAGACAAACCAGTTAATTATTACACTGCATTTATTATTATTTGACTTAACCAAATGCCAGCTAATTTTTTTTCTTGGCTTTTTCTTTGCTTGCCTGCTTCAATTCTTTCACATTTTCTGGTGAATCAAAATAAATTCGCATTGTTAGTATTGGAATTGCAATGGTTGAAAGTTTATGCAAAATGAAATCACCCGCTAGCAATCATTCATGACCGATCACCAACGCCTCATCCACACAATTAAACATCCATTCGGAGTGATAAACGGTTTGATGGTCGACCATTTACACCGACAAACATTTCAACAGCAAGTTAACGTTGATGTATTACATATGAACACAGATGATTATCACGTTCGAATTCGTTACCAAGGGCATAAAATTATGACAGATTTTTCTCCGAATTAACTAGCCATACTGCCAAAATGAAAATGAATAAATTCGTTAAAAAAACGAAATTCGCACGGAACATCAATTTTTTCGGTTAAGAGTTTTTGAAGGATTTTTCAGGGAATATTCCGTTCTAATTGCATGTGTAACATGACGATACTATCTAGCTAACCAAAGGGTAGGTATTAAATAAACGGATTGAATGGAACATCTTTGGAAAATGGTAAGGTAATGTCATGGTAATAAGCTTCAATTCAATCATCAATCCAATTATTTGATCGAAATAGATCTTATCTCGTTCAGAATGAAAAAAAGAAACAAGGAAAAACAATAGACTTAAATCAATGTACCCAACTTTAGAAGCTTTTAAATTTGAATTTAGCCACGTCAGTAAAACGAACAACAAAATGATTTGTTGTGCATCGTCTTTATTTGTTCGAAATGTTTTTTTTTCTTCTTATTTGCCTTCTTCTTTCGCGAGACTTCCACACAACACACACAAAAAAATGTTAAAATCAGGACTTTCTACAAGATCAGAGCGCTTGCGCCAAAACGGTACCATTGAATTAAAGAAGACGGGAAAGAAGCAACACAACAATGTAATATGCTTCATTCGATCCTCGTGTATCTGAACCGCAAATTATTGTCATTTTTATAAAACGTTTTTTTACACAGTGTCCAATTGATTTGATTTAGTGAGTGGCTTCATGTACTTGTACATCTCACACTTTGGCAATTGGAACAAGCAAAACGCAGCGATCCTTTCGCGCGGGTATCTCTTTTCCGCTTATGTCATTAAGTGGATTCTTTGATTCAAGTAGTTGATTTCTGGTTTTCCGATACGATGAAATCCGATCAAGTGCAACAACACTCTTCGGTGTGTGCAGCAACAAAAAAGAGAAAGAGAGAGAGAGAGAGAGAGAGAGAGAGAGA
>NW_022595245.1:7876481-7897248 GCF_009176505.1 Sitodiplosis mosellana
AGAGAGAGAGAGAGAGAGAGAGAGAAATAACTGAGAAAAATGAATTAAGAACAAAAGGTAGCATGGACATAGTGCCGCAATCGAATTGCGCGTAATTTAAAAATTGTTTACTTTTTAAATACTTTTACCGATATCGGTGCGTTTGATGTGTCTCGCTTGTTGCTGCTGTTGGATGGGCTCTAGTGGAATTTTCAAGTGCGCTGCAAAACATTTAGTTAGAATTCAATTTGCCTGAGGTTTGCATTACGATTGCATTTGCTTGCCAGTGTAGTAATAATCGACACATCGCACACAACCCATCAAAATCGTAATCCAATACACACAACCACGCGAGTGCATAAATCGACACACAATGGAATATGACGAGTCTACTATGATAAGATGCGATGTAGTAGCAAGTGAACACATACCGACAACAGCGAAAAAAAACAAGCGGCAATCCAGCGGTTTTAATTCGAATTGAGCCGTGTTAACATCACTTATTTCGCGAGATTTCGAACGACAGTTCGATTGTTTTGCTTCACTTTATCACCATGTTGATGAAGATCGCGAAGAAATTGCAATCGACCCGGTCCGTTCAAATGAGAGGAACATGCACAACAAAGTAGAGACGACAACGGCGGTGAAGCAAGTGCATCCAGTCGCAAATCCAGCCGAACGTTGGCTTCTTCTGATCGGCTCTAATTAAAACGAGCATTGGTTCAATTGAACTTGGTTGCTGCTTCACGCTCTTAACATTTCAAAAATTAGTTAAACGATGATGTAATTATGATTATTGCTGTACAGCAAATACAATTCCGATGGCAATTCAATTACCGACTGGAAAAAAAACTTTCGGTTTTTTTCCCCTGTCCGATGTCGGCTTTGATAAAATCAAACGAACGTCTTCGACATTGGCATTTAACGGATTTTGCCGGGTCGCTTTTGTTGCACTCATTTTATTTGTCGCTCTTCTTGTTCTTCTTCAAAATCTTGTGAGAAATTTGTCGGAAGCGTTAATGATATCAATGTACTTTTAATAATAGGTCTTTGCATTATGCCTGTACAAAATCGCGCACATAAAATCTGCGGTAGTAAGACCAGACACTTTGACCTCTTAACACATTGTCGTGGCCTAGTGCATCCTGTTTTCATCGCGTTCATCATGTTTTTTGTTCGTCAATAATTTTTTTTTTCTTCAAAAGTTATTGTTAACGCTGATTTTCTTAAAATATCCAATATCCGCTGATTCGGATCTTTATTTGAATAAAACTTCATCACCTACATTTCGTTCGCGTTCACACTCGTTGCGCCATGTGAACCAAACAAAGGCGAGAGTTGCCAATTATAAAAAGGATATTGATCTGAATGAGAGAGAAGAAAAAAAAAACAGTTGATGGTCTCGTCGTTCATTACAGGAAACGACGAAGCATTAACCGAAATAAAAACGTGGCTTGTTTAAGAGAGTTCTGTATCATAACAAGGAGAGCCATGTTACGGTACCTTTTCCATCAAATGAATGAAAACCAATCGACTAATTTGGTCTTTTCAATTGTTCAATATTCATGTTAAAAAGGAAGGTACAGTTATGATTTTCAAACTATCACTATTTGGTTTCCGTTTGGCTGTGAGCTAACGTGTAACGGGACGAAGTTCAATGTGAAAAGGAGCAAGTGAAGTAACAATAACGGAACATCGAAGGTAAAATCTATTCAATTTTGTTTCGTTCATTGTTTGTAAAACGAATAGAAATTTTCTTTCTCTTAACAGAAAAACGGAAAGAGAATGCTGAATCAGACGAAGGTTGTGTCAATATTTGATTTAATTGTAACATTGTTAGTTTTTCTTCGAATCAAAACTTAAGCACGGTCTTCAAACTCGACTCAAAACCATCAATCATTGTTCTTCACACCAAAAAAGAGCTAATGAACGTGAAGAAAATATCGAACGGTGGTTTGCTAAAAAAAAAGAATGTTTCTAGCTGAACAAATGCCAGCGAAAGTGAAAAACGTTTGGGGAACTGTTGAAAATCGACATAAACTGCCCGGCACATTGCATTCGGACCAAGAGTCGTCTGAAGCCTTGCGTCTGTTACATTTTTGGTGAAAATATTGTCCATTCATTAATAATTCAAGTTTTCTAAATCGAAGATGCCATTCTCTTACCAGAGAAAAGCGGTTTTATTAATTAATTCACAAAAAATTAAACCATTTCTAACAAACAAACATATAATTAGTTCGATTCCGTGCCGGACCACACAATTTCAACTCATACACTTTGAGGCCATATCGAATGGATGTGAAAAATGTTTGAATGCGTTGCTTGAAAAATCTATCGATAATAGCACTTAATGATACGATTTAACGAAAGAGTGGAATAAATCATAAACTATCGATGGATAATATTTTGATTGAGAAACAGTTGGAGGGTTCAGCGACAATCAAACAATAGCAGTCGAAATAGACAAATCGAATAAAATTCGATAATATTTAATTCGTTGTTCTATTTCAAAAGACCCGTTACAATTCAAAAGATATCCTTTTGTGACGACAAACCCTTTTTTTTCCTCTCATTTCGTGTGATTCTCTTTTGTATTGGCGTTATCCTAGACATAAAGGAGAAATTGTTTCGACACCGTTAGCACACAATTTGACTGTTTGGTGTGATCGAATTCAAAAAAAAAAAAGAACGAACGCCATTCGGTTTGATCAAGCCGATCGCATGGCGAGTCACAAGGCCCGGCTGAAGAAATCAATTTAATTGCGACATCGAAACAAAGGCACCGACGCATTTTACACAAAAGAATTCAATTTTTGATCAACGTGTGGCACTTCAGCGAACAGTGAACGGTGATAAATGATTTCATTTCGGAATCTCTCGAAAAGTAAGCAATAAATTTTAATGTGGTGCAAAGGAGGCGAAGATCGTAAAATTGCGCAAATAAAAAACGGGCCGAATAGAGAACACAGGCCGCATTGAATCAGCGGCGGTATCAAAACTAGGATCATCTATGATTTGGTGTAACACGTGTTGGCCGCTGTTCGATGCGTGAATCAAAACACACGCTGGACCACCACCATCTATGACTGACCCATATTTCAACTGCACAACAGTTTGGTTTTATAGTCGACTTATCTTTACTACCGATATTTTCCCCTCGTTTTACCTTTACCTTTCGTGATTAAGCGTGAAAAAACACAGCTCGAAGCTTAAACAATGCAAAAGAATTGAATTCAGGTCGTGTGCAAAGGGCATTATCAATACGGAAGATAATAATTCATTGCAAAGCGAATAGATGCTTTTTCTGGTGTTGGTGTTATACCTCGCACGCATTCCGATCCTTCGCGCTCTCTATGGATCGCTGTTTGTTTCAGATAATTTTATTGCTTAATTCTCGAGCAACGGTGCGTGTGAAATAGAAAATTAATGTCTTTTAATAGAACGATAAATTTTCCTTGAGCACTAGATCAAAACGGTAACATCATTTCTTTTCACCGATTCCAAATGAAGTAATTCATCGACAAGAAAACGAAGTTGATTTTTAAAGGACCTGAAGAAAATGAGAATTTTTCGATATTCAACTCGGCATTCAAGGATTAGACGAAATTATCGATCTATTCAATAGTTCATAAATTGAATTTGATTAGGTTCATTTATGACTTTTGTTCTTATAACGGTTATAGTATAACCTGTACTGGCTGATTGGTAGTCAAAGACTGCCCACTAAGCACTTACCTTTCGACTAATTGAGACGATGCTCGGATGAGAATTTGATTATTAAAAATTTCCGCTGCAAATTGAATTTGATTTTGCAACAAAATTGTAGAAATTTCTACTCAAATCATCAAGAAAGAAAAGAAAATGAAGAAGAGTTTGAGGATAGAGAATCCTTGAAGAAAAAAAATGATTTTGCTGTAACAAAAAAGACATTCTGCTGTTATTCAATTTCGACAATGAAATCAAAACCTTGGCGTTTTTTTCTCTCTCTCAATTTTGGAATTTTTAATCAATTTCTCAAATAAATAAAAATTTGTACAATTTTCTTACGTTTCGAAACGTAAAACTTAACGTCGTTAACCAAATAATTATACTTTGTTCTTTTTTTACTCAATACGTTTCTCTTACTTAGAATTTAATCGACTAAAAGAAATAAACAAACACTAAAACATTAAATGGGACGAATTTTTGTTTGTTAAATTGTTTTCTTTGTGAATTATGACACATCTAATTGGCTAAATTTGGATGATTATACGCTATGTCTGCACTGTGCAACGGAATCATGATTGCAGTAAATCCTTAAGCGCGTTCATGTAGGTCTGAGCCATTTGGAGCGTTTCGTACTTGGATAGTTTCTTGTCTGGTCCAAAATTTGGCAAAACTTCGCGTAGTTTCTCATAGGCGTCATTGAGACTGTTCATTCTTCGACGTTCGCGGGCATTGGCGGCTAATCGTCGTTTCTTCATAACATCTTGTGCCACTTTAGGTGTGGTGTTTTTCGCTTTTTTCACTCCTTTTGTAGTGGTGGTGGTGGTGGCGGTGGCTGTGTATGATGTTGAGGGTGTTGCTTTGATTGGAACTGTGATTGCTGGTTTTGTGTCGATTTGGTTTTGCATCTCGTATGTCGTGGTATAGAAATCCGGAACTGGTGAGTATTTTATTTGTTCCATAGAACCACTTGATGTCAGCGATACTGGTGATGGGATCATTTCGGTTTTGTAACAATCATTGTAATAATTCGATGATTTTGGACTGTAGCTGGTGTAAATGGATGAATCAGATTTTGGGCTCTTTAATCCATCGGACAATTGATCGTCGAGATAAGACTGTTCCATGTTTGGATTATTGATGTACGTTTGATCCATTAACTTGTACGTTTGTTCCATGGATTTGTTGACAATGCCGTTGTACATGTTGGTGTTGTATCCATTGTATGCGTAATATTCATTGTCCAAATAATTTGTTGGATGATAATTCACGTATGATGCCATTTTTATATCGATAAATTTTTTCTATTCAACTTTTTCCAAAATAAAATTTCAACTTTGATTTAATTTTCTTTAACTTGATCGTCAAATATTTCGAACGAAACAAAAAAAAATTCAATCACTGATTTCGTTTTGTAAAAAAAAAACTTTGATTGCTTTTGCTTGAGCGGTGGCCAAAAACACTTGTGCTCGCTTCGAAGTCGACCGATGAACTGATCTTGCTTAAATCTGATCGTCAGAAAGAAAGTTCACCTTGCATGCTGCGTACTATCATTTCTCATTGAACCGTGTGCCGAGAAGAACAGAACAAAAACACGAACAACAACAAAATAACAGAAAAAATCTGTTTCTTTTTCGGTTCTTCATCTCTTCTCTCTCGCCAGGTAACGTTGTGCTATATTCGACTTACCGGCACACGAATTTGTTTATTCTCTCTGCGTTACTCTCCGATCTCTCTTGCGGAAGCTCCGCCTCCTGAAAGAGCACACCGAAATGAGTGAGAGAGAATCGAAAAGGAATCGAACGAAGTATTTTCTCATAAGAGCTTCGTTTCTCTCATCATTGTTTCGTCTTGCGATCAACGAGATCATATGTGTGTGCTGCATCTAAACGCCTTTAGCCGGTATCATCTCTCAATTCAATCCACAACAATAATCTACCTGCTGCTTCTCGTGCGATTACGATTTTGTTTTTTTTTTCTTTTCGTTTTGTCGATTGTTTTGTTTGACTGGACTACTCACAAAATCGACTCCGACGTATCGTATATGTGTCTGTGCCAATTCAATTTCGTGCGCAGTTTTACACTCGTAGGCAACTCATAGAAAATCGATGGATAAAAAGAGACCCTTGTGATCATCATATTCTTATTGTGTCTATAAAAAAATTGGAATATTTCTCCGTCGATTCGTTCAGAGTCGTTATTTTCTACAAAAAAAATTGCTTCTCTTTTTTTGGGTGCGTGAGATTTTCGACAATAATAATTTATCTTATCAAAAAAACGAGAAGAAATACATTCGAAACAAATTATTTGATTGTAGGCCCCTTTGATGTGTTGCGGTTGCGACGAATAACACGGAAAAATCACTTTTTATTGTTGTTATGCAAAAGTTTGTGATTGTAGGACACTTGTCATTTGGAAGAAGAAGTAGAAATAAACAGGGAATTTCAGTTTTCCTACCGATTTTGACAACGTAATTGATATTTGTATGCATCATTGTGCACAGTTTTCAAGTGGATGAAAAACTAACAGTTTCAACTTAAAACTTTTAACCATTTGATACGTTTTCAAGCGCGAAACTCGATGCACACTGAAATAATACTTTTTTTTAAATATCTTTTCCATTGTGGATTTTATGAGTTGGCATTCCTCCGTCGTTTGTGTGCCAACAAGTAGTTTATATGCCAACAAGGTCTTCTTTGATTGATTTCTATCGACATGAAGCAAGTCGACGACTGCAAACCTTATACGAGGATATAAACAGTAGGCCAAGACAATGTCTATGGGTGGCTAATCGAATTTCATTTACCGTTTCGACAATTCCGTCCCAATGACTCACTTGAAGAAACAGGTTAGGTTAAGCGTAGAGCCTCTCCGTTGACGTAATTCAATATTTTGTATTAGTTTTGAAAAATTACGCAATTTGTCTCGATGTTCGATCAACCGCACAAGGATTTTCGATACGCCGCTGTTTACATTCCAAAATGGAATGCATGATTGATTCGAGTCAATTCAATCGGCCAGGATTACTCTGTTACAAACTGTCTGTAAGGATTCGTCCAATCGATGGATTCATCCATGTAATAAAAATTTCCTCATAAAATGAAGAAATTGTGTCTTAATTTCGTCTGGAATCAGTCGTTCACATCCTTTTGTTTATCTCATGAACGATCATGGGAATTAAATAATTGTCTTGCACGCTCCCTTTGTTTAAATCGGAAATTAGATTCGTATTTCGGATTGATTGGAATCGAATTCGTCGCGAAACGGATTAATTCAACGTCGATCCTTTTGCCTGACGTGGAATTGGATCGACTTTTGACCGGCTGATAGTATTTACGTATAATCTATTGAGCGATTATATACATGAGGCCAACCATTAAATTGGTAATTAACTTTTAACAATGATTTAATTTGCACGCTTTAAAATGCCTTTTGTGATGAATTAATAGAGACTTTCGAAAAATTCATTGAGATTATAATATCACAAAGGATACAAGAATGAGTTGTATTTTTTAAATGAAAATTACAATCGAATGAGGATTGAATTAAAAACCTTGTACAAATGAAAAGAAGAAACAGTTTGAAAATGCATAAAATTGACATTTCCTGCGTTTATTCCATTCCCCGATGTTTATTTCGGCCGTGTGTGCATATTGCACCTAGAATTTGAGTTTGATACGCGAATGCCACCAAAAACGATACGCGAAAAAAAGTGAATGTGTGAGGTGATGAACAAGAGGGGAAAATAAAAACCAAAAAAATTGAAATGGGTGAATTCGGTTCGTAAATGCGTAATTTAATTTGAGCGAATATTCGAAAGAAGCAATTTGAAAGGGCATTATTTCATTAAATGAGAGTGTTTTTCGTCTGCCAAGAGATGAAGGGATCGCGAATACCAGCGAAAAGAAGAGCACTGTAAGCATTGTGTAGCGCATAAATCGCAACTAAACGTCAACCAATGACGATTGCTTAACTGGCAATTTACAATATTACTATCGTTCTGCGTCCGAGTGAAACTTCTTCAGCAAGCGCGATCGTTTGGTACACAGAATCCTTTGGTTTGGCTCCACCGTCATTATTTTGCAACGGTTTAACGCCGCTTTTACTACGTCGTTCCAGTGATTTGTGTGTGTGCGCAAATCAATGAAAATGATTAAATGCGCGAAGGACTAATTTAAAATTCAAACAAGTCATTATTTACTTACGAACAAATTGACGGCACAGAAATTGTGGTGGTTGAATGTTTTCTGGTAGTATTTCGGTAATCGTTCTAGCGTATGTATTCACGGGCATAATGCACAATTCAACTTAATTATACGATGTGTGTTTGTCTCTCACAAGGATTACGGTGCGAGGCTTCACTTTCTGTATTGTAGTCAAAATATTTTGTATTCGATTCAAGTGGAAGTTGATTCGTTCGGCCGTAGCTCAAACGGAATGGAAAAAGACATTTCCAATGTGCAACAGATTACCGTTTTTGGTTGTTGCCTCCTGTCGAAATATCGACGTTATTATTTTTACTTCTTCTGGCGCGAACACCATCAGGTCAAACTCAGACACACACGTATGCTCGATCATTTCAATCAGTCTTTTGTGAGGCGTTTGCAGAATCAACCCATTGAATTTGTACATTGTTTCATCCTCACAGCTCTTTGTTGGACGCAGCGAAAAGCGAGACCAAGAGCAGAAGAGAAAAAAAATGTCATATGTTTTTTCACGTGCGTGTGCTTGCCATTTCCATCTCATTAAACTACACATGTTTATTAAGCGCCCATTTTTCCTTGTTTTTGCATTTCGCACCGAGCGCAGAAAGAAAATGATTTCCAATATTAATTAAAGGAGCCTCGAATTATGGAACAAAAAAAATTATTGACCAAATTGCATTTTTTCCACAGCATTGTTATACTTTTTTTAGATGTGGCTGTGTTCCTCTTTTGTATTTTGTTTCGGAAATTCGGTTTTAGTTGTTGTCTATGTTGAGAAAAAGCGGCCCATCTGTTGCTCGAGTTTCGTGCGGAAACCAAAGAAATGAAACACCAACAACAACAGAACGAACACGATCAGCACAAAAACTCAAACCAACAGTTCAATTTCTGGATCAACACCACCAGCAACAACAACACACGCCGACCATTTGTCCAAATCGAATCCAGCGCGAGAGAAAGAGAAAGAGACGATGGTGAAATTTTCTAATTTTAAAACATCAATAATCAACCCAAAGGCACTATGGCATCAATCTGTGGTCAAATTTTGGCACGTGTTCCGTTCAATAAATAATCCAATTTATTCACGCTAACAATAAGACTTTTCATCGATCATCAAATGCCAACGAAATTAGTGTGTTTGTGAGTGTATGCTCTTTGGAGTTTGCGTGGATTTCGTTTTGGCCCGAAAAAAAAACAAGAGAAGAGAAGCGCATCACAAGCCAATGAACGATTGAAAGCGAACGTACACGAGAATAACAGTTGTCCAACGCTACCTTATGGCTCTGATCGAAGAGAAGGAAGAAAAAACTTATTATTTTTCAGCGAATTTTTTCGGATGAAAAAGGAAAAGTGATCGAATTTCTTTCAATTTCAACCGACCAGCGGTACTGGCAGAACACAAAAAAAGCGAATAAAAATGGCATGAATCGAAACACTTGACAGTGTGAGCTATTTAACATTTCCTCATTAAAGAACAGACAGAAAAAAAAATCAAGGGAAGCAGAGCAAAGCGAAGCAGCGAGGAAAATTAAAGCAAAGCAGACTTTTTTATTCTTTAACTGCATCATGAATCATATTTTTAGCAATTAACTGCATAAAATCATGACGACATTACGTAATGATGATTCATATTAATTCATCGTTCGTTTCCTAGGTGTTCTTCAGATCTCTAACTTGAAGGACTTTCTATATTCTAATGATTTCCATTCACTTTCCGAAATGATGTGATATTTTTTATTCAATGTTGATTCGTTCCAACAGTGTCGAGTGATTTCAAGTGTGCATCCGAATTCTGGAGGAAGTATATCTTTGCACAGTTCCACATTGTTGAGTCATCGCCACTGATAACAAAAAAAAAAAACAATAAAAGAGAAAATAAGCAAAACCCGAAAAGTCTTAATTATCAACAAATTTCTGACACTTTCACTGCCATAAGTTATGTACTGTTCAAGCGGCCGATGCTAAAAACAAACGAATAAAGAACAAAAGTCGTAAAACGTCGCTAAGAATCGGTTAGGCGATAATCCAAACAAAACTCCCCAAAAAAACGATTTACTGTGTTTTATGTCCACTTTGGTCTTACTCTGCTCTCTCTCTCTCTCTCTCTCTGTTCTGTCGCCATCCACAGTGCACAATGCACTGAATGTTTTTCGGTTTGTTTCAAATATGTTTTTTGTGTATGTGTCTGTTTACCTGCGAAAATTCAACAACCGTAAACCAAAATGTGAGAGACGAGACAAAAGAAGGTAGCGCCACATTCCGAATCTATTCTTAAAAAAAAAAAACACGACACTCGACATTGTTTTACCACATTTTTGTCGTGTCGCATAAAATTTATGACATTCGAACCCGGCTAGCCTCAAGTATTGATCGGTCATTGAGCATCCCTGTTTGTGACGTTATATCGGTGACAGTGTGACGTAACAAGCTCAAATAATCACCGATAAATTCCATTTCCACGCCATAAATTCACGAGTTAATTACCTTTTGGTATCTTAATGTGATTTTGCACACGTGACGAATACAATGCTCACAAAATGCATTTCGTTCCGTTTGAAGTAGCGTCGAAGATAGAAGTAGCATCATTTAGATTATTTCGATCGAGATGGTAGTCACTTTCATATGTCCACGAGAAATGGACACAGAGAAAATTGGAAAATAAACGTTATAAATTGTTGTGATAGACGAAAGAGATGGTGATTCCACTGTGATATATGTTTTATCGATCACTTTCGTCAGTGCTACCAAATCTGATCGGATCTTAAGGGCTACTTTAAGATGAAGGAACCGAAAACGATTTATTCAAATAACAAAAGTGATGACATTATGAATTCATCAACACTAATGAAGTGGTTCGAATGAGTGTTGATCTTCTCAGAATCAGTATTCATCAATCACAGTGAAGAAGATCGGTTGAAGAGCTCGGTGTTTGAGAAATCATCAGTGTTCGATTGACGGTGATTGGAATGAGTGTCCCCTTTAGTATAGAATTATTGGCCATTAATGGTCATAGAGGTATGTAAAGGTTGCTATGCGCTTTGGTTTTTTTTTCTGGTTGCGGTTAAGAATAATGATCGATGTTCGAATTTACGACTTTTTTTTCGTTTGTTTCTCGATTGAAGCAAACCAAGAAAATTGATTCAAAATTCGAAAAGTATGAAAAGAAAATATGGGTCATCTTTCAATTTGTAAGCAATATTAATTTTAAAATAATCGCTGAACAATTTCATTGATACGTCAATAACAATTTTCATCTCAGAATATTCAATTTTTGTCTTTCACGATGCTGTTTGTTACCAACCAAGTACCTACTTAAACTCAAGTCGAATCCATTTTTTTTAAATCCTTATTGCTGCTCAGTGCTAACTTATTTTTCTCATTCGACCCATTTTTCTTCCAGTACTGCCTAAGTTTTGTGTGCGTCTTTCGTCACGAGCGTGTGAAATTCTAATTTGGTGGTCTGAAAATGCGTTCGATAATTATTGGTTTGTGTCAAATGAAATGAATATGCTGCTGAAAATCCATGGTATACAACGAAGATGCAACCGAAAATCAAACAATGGAAGATGCAAACAAAGAAGACGCACTTTTGTCCTTGTATTCATACAGAAATAATTGCATTCGGTTTTTTTTATATAAGTAGATCACAACATTGTTTTCAAGCTGAAAGAGCCAGACACTGAAATTATGTGGTTTTCTTCAACAAAAAAGCATTTTGACAGAGAGAAAAAAATCTTTTTGAACCTTCGATGGGATTGTCTCCAAATCAAATATGTAAAAACCGAAGCGATTGACAATCAAAAGAGTTGTGACGAGAATTGACTCTTCGAAGAAGCAATTGATTTTTGGAAACCGGAATAATTTCCATTCTTTGATGCTAAATTTTAAATGTTAAGAAGAACAAAATCGTTAGTAAAATGGGCAAAAACAGTTATCTGCTGACGAACAGTTACTTTGTGTGCATTCGGTAGTGAAAGATTTCATTAACAAACAAAAAATGTGCAGAAAAAGTCTTATAAAAACGAAAGAAATTTCACTTGTGTTTAATAGAAACTCCGCGATATGCGGTAGCTAAATCATTTAAAACATCATTTCTCTCTCGCTCTCTCTCTCGAATGCATTCACCTGAAATGCGTTTTCCAGTGGCAAATTACATTTTCTTCCCGATGATGATTGTGAAATATGGCTGCGGGTCTGAAATCACCTGCCTTCTCAAAGAAGAAGGCAAAGAAAAAAAAAACTTGACGAGACTTATCATTCTCTTGCATGCTACACAGCAGCAATCAATGCTCGACATGATTTTATCGTACGTGAAAGGCATGCGAATACAACGATAACTTGGGTGAAAAAAAATCAATTCATTGATCCGTATGACGAAACAAAAAAAAATTGAGCACAGTGTTGCATGAGCTGTTAAAAGCCGTTGAACGCTTCGTATGAATATTGAAAACGGCGCAGCGCAGCAAAAACACTGTTGAATAATCGCAATGTGTGTGTTCCGCCACTTCAACGTCAGTTCTGACCACAACGGACGTTTGGTTCCTCACAATATCATCGTTTCTGCGTTTACAGCATTCATGATTCTTCTCGTAATCCTTCTCGTATTTCGACGAATATGAACATTTTTTTCCACGAATATGAACAATATTGAAATAAATCGTTGAGCCCATTCAAATCTTCAGCTAAAACATATTAAAATCGTTCCGTTCGAAAGACTATTATTAGCCAAACGTTTGTAACGTAAATGATATTCATAAATTGTGAATCGATTAAATTTATGTCTTTATTTCGATGCTCATCTCCATAAATGGGCAAATGAAGCCTTAAATGATCAGCAATAAACCCACCCAATTTATTATTTAACCATCTAATGCTGCTTCTAATTCATTCCGTTTTATGTCTAAATCAATAGATCACGATGTTTATTAATGACTGGGCAACCAGTGTATCCGATGCCACTCTGTGGTGGTAAGTGAAGATCAATCATTTTCGAATATATAATTTGAATACTAATCAAATGAAAATTTCTCTTTGTCTTTATTTCACGTGTGCGATGAGCATTTCGAGAAGTAAATTGCGTTTTGTATTTATTCCACCATACACAATTCCAACCAAAGCTTGATTCCATCGAATGCTTGACTCTATTGAAGACTTAACTCTATCAAAGAGTTGGCTCATACTCGAACACCTTACAAATTTCTTCTGGAGAACAAAAGTAATATGAACCATGATACGGCGGTTTTTGGGTGAGCTATGAGTGTTTGCCGTGCGCGAAAACCGGCAGTTTAATGCTTTTTTATGGAAGAACCATTTAAAATTGTTATTGGCAATAGAGAAAACACTTCATGATGGCGTGATCAGTGGAGAATGAGCCATTGTGCTTCATACAAATTTAATTAGTGCGATAAAATCTCGTTCACAAAAGTGATGCTTTGAAGTCACTTGCGAAAGTTCATTTTCAATATAGTCGACCAAAGTCCATTAGTTCAAGTAAATTAAAGTTGAAACAAAGTCATCCAAAGAGTATACGAGTAGATGCAATCTTTATTTGAATTGATGCTTATCATAAAGCCGCATGAATAGAAAATATTCGAATTATGCGAAGATGTGTGAAGTCGATCGAAATCTTTGAATAAACAAGTGCACGCGTGATATTGACCTGATCGATCGTGCCATTGATTCCATTTTACACAGAGTGTTTTGCACAATTTCCTAAATAGAATTCCAATTCTCACCATTGTTGTCGAAGGTTTCGAATATTGTGGAATGCGGTACATTTTGCTCATTCTCAAAGGTAATGGAAAAATATCAAGCTAAAATCATTTCAAAGCAGCCGATCACGTTTGAATCAGAGTTCATTCGACTGTGGTAGGTGAATTGAGGTTTCAAAAACACAAATCGCTTCGATCAAATGATTGTGACTACCGCAACGCTGTAATTATGGAATCGCATAATAAAAGAAATGAGCGCAATTATTGCACCACCGTTCCGTTCCCTTGTTGTGCCGCTGTGTGAGACAAAAGGAACTAGACAAAAATTGAAATCGGTAATTGATTTTTTTAATCGTTTCTAATGTTTACTTTGCGTCACTACGAATAATGATCATTAGACGTCGAATGATCCTGCTAAAGTGGACTCATTTCTCGGATGGTTTTTCTGGCGTTTCGAAGGCATCCATTTTATTTATGCCTTAAGTGATAATAAATTGCACACTAATTTCGATACTTCTTCTTCCGTTTCGCCTGATTTCTCTTGGCTTCGTTTTGCCTAGTTCCTCTTAGGCTTCGGCAAAACCCGTTAAAAGACGACACAATCTCCAAGAGCCGCCTAGATAAAAAAAGCAATTTTTCGTTACGCGCCGTGATTCAAACGGTTTATAATTTTGGTAAAACAATTTAATGCAATCATCAAATGGACGGAGTAGTGATGATGGCTCAAACACAAAATTACGGATGCATTTTCAGCCGATCGACTGAGAAAATACAGCATTTACACATTCACTCAAAAGGACCGATCGCTCGGGATTTACAAATAAATAATAATTTCTTTTGTTTTTTCTCGTATCGTTTCGGCGTGCATCGAAAGAAGTTTCGGAAAATATTCAAACGCGGTGTAATGAAGCACTACGCACACTTGGTTTCGTAAATGGTTTTGATGTTTGTTTTAGAGCCGAAAATTATAGAGAAACGCCTATCGATAATGTTGAAGGAAGAAAATGATAATTGAAACCGTTATGCAACGGCTCAATGCGGTCATTAACTTGTGGGTCAAATGCAACACACACGGAATAGATCCTAGACGGTCAAATGGATTTCGTTTTCTCCGTTTGTTTTTGTTCAAAAGGAGGTGTCCGAATCATTTCTCTTCTCTTATTCATCCCATTATCGATGAATATTTTTCGCTATTTTTTTTCTTCGTTGATTCGATCGCCGAATTAAATGTAAATAAATGACTCGAAATGGTTAAGGGATTTTTGGTTGATGTTAGGCTGTGTAGTGAAAGGAAAAATCATACAAATAAATCACATTTGAAGTGCGGTACAGTCTGTCACTCTTCTTCAAATCATTTTCAGATTAACGAAAACAAACAACATTTTACGTTCGAGTTGATCGTTTGTTTTCTTCGAGATTACAAAAGAAATCCAATAACGAGATAGAAATTATCATAAATTGTTTCAAACATTTTTCATGAAACGCAGCTAACCCATTTTTCTGATCCTTCGCCTGATCAGCTTATGACACGACCTATTTTATTGATTTTTTTCACCATTTTTTTTTTACCTGCAAACATCTTCTCTGAAACATGCGAAGATCATCGATGGCTAGATGACTAACAGAGGTTTTCTGATAAAAAAAAATCCCAAAATGTTTGTGAAAAGGGTGAAAATTTCGAAATGATGACGAAATTCGTGAAAAGATATAGCTTGAGCGTCATGGCATTCGATCGAAATTATTTACACAATAAAATATTTCGTTTGACGAAAATACCAATGTGTTTGAAAACAACTTTTGGTTGGTCCTGCTTAGTAAGAGAAATACGCGAAATATAAAAATGAAGATGGAAAAAACATTTTTAGAGCTAAAAAGTGTCGATGTTTGAGCTGAAGCTGAGTTGGAGCTGAACTGAAGCTGAGCTGAAGTCGAAGAGAGTCGATCGCGAGGCAAATCGTGTGGGGCGTGCGCATTGAGCACACGTCTCGATGGTGATCTAAATGAGTAAAAAATGTCGATCAAAATAAATGTTCCACTCGAACGCGGTTAAATTATAATAAATGGTTTCGTCTCAAATCAAACAGACACACGTCAGCGCCACAGACACTAACAAATCAATCGAAAGTGAGCGCTGGCGCGGGCGAGAACCGATTTCTATCTCATCTTCATTTGTGTGTGATATTTCGATTTCATTAATTTATTTGATTCTAGAGAACAACTTAATTTCTGGTCATTCAGTGCAACATCAAGTTGAGCCAAAACGGATCATAATTCATTCGTTCGGTAAACATGTTGAAACATAAAGGATTTATATCGTTTAATTTTACCTCTTGACTTCTCGCATCACAACGCGGCCACAGATCTATAATCATTTTTAAAATGGCACATCTGAGCAACGGTACATTTTGATATCACCGTTTGATTGATATTCAGCGAATTGACTCGGAGTGTGGCACAAGACCACCGATACGATTCGCCAAATTCGGTGCGATTTTTCTTTCGCATCAAAACCCAAAATTATGATTCTTGACATCAATGTTTTGAATTCGGTTATATGACTATGAAGCACAAGAAGTAACTCAACAAAGGCAAAAAACACACGCCGTACAATACGAGATTCCAGTCGCTACGCTTATGGAATCTCATAAAAATTCGATTTATTCCACAAACTTTTGATAAAATACCTTCGCTCAATGAATTTGAGCAGCTATTTTCGTCTCTTCAATAGAATGAAAAAACGGACTTATTAATAAATTTATTGTTGACCATAATCGTCAGCATACCAAAATTGCTGAGCTATTTACCACAAAGTTTTTTTGGCGGTGAGCGCTGCCGACCTTCGGTCACGAGAAAACACATCACAAGACGAATGCAAGAAAGTATGTGAAATATGCATCGAAATGAAAACGATAAGACACGCAATGCATACAACCCGAAAATATGGAAAAATTCATAAATGTCTGTAAATGATATGATGGTATGTGCGCTGTATGTTGTGATTTGCTGGCTCCAACATTATTATTAATTGACCTGACCAAAAATTATCGATATTACATTCCATGATTAATTTTCAGTGAGTGTTTTTTCATATCTGTTTTGTTTCGATGATCGTACGATCATATATAATTATTTCCCCATTTCATCGAAATTTCATGTGTTTTTCTTCACTTGGCAAAATGAAACGTCGTTGATATGAAGAACATGGAATCGGGAAATGTTCATTAGAATAATGCCATTGAAAAGTAGCATTTAAACGGATTTTTGAGAAATATCATAAAAATCACATCGTTTTTTTTTTCAATAAAAATCGGTCATTCGAATGTCGAGAACGCGATGGCATTTCATGGGTCCAACAAAATGACAAAATCTTGTTGTTCGATGCAGTACAAAAAGTTATTCACGTGAATGTTGCCATTAACAAACTTCATGGAGCTTTGCATTTTAATAAGCGGCCCATTGCGGAATTATGATGTCCAACGGGGAAATAAATGGAAGAAAGTATGCACTATGCGAAGCATAAACGCTTTGCAAGAGTCAACAATGTTGATGAATAGCAAATATCTCGATAAATATCCCTCATTATCAATTAGCACAATTTTCAATTTCATTTTTTTGTGCATGAAAAGGAATCATATTTATTTCATTATTCCGGCGCTTATTTTTTTTGCTCTTTTATTGGAATGTTTATTATTTAGCAGTAAAAGTTTGACTGGTTGGTAAGGCTGCGAATGACCTTTCGACTTTCTAGAGATTTGCTGCTTGAAAAGGAAGACTTTCTTTCGATTTTTTTTATTGTTCTGCGAACAATACGTACATATGAATGTAGATTCCGTCTGGCTGTAGGACTTTTCGATCA
The DNA here is from genome assembly GCF_009176505.1 of Sitodiplosis mosellana. Classification (NCBI taxonomy): domain Eukaryota; kingdom Metazoa; phylum Arthropoda; class Insecta; order Diptera; family Cecidomyiidae; genus Sitodiplosis; species Sitodiplosis mosellana. The sequence continues at coordinate 7,893,938 of NW_022595245.1, forward strand.
ATAATTGTCTTGATTTCTCTTTGCAACAGTGTTGTGATAGCAGTGATAAAGTCTGGTTGAGTCTAGCTGAACACAGCCATGTGATAGCTGTTGATTTTATTTTCAAAATCCGCTCATTTAATGATTTGCCGCCTAATTTTCTGAAGCGTCAACTTTTTTCCCTTTTGAAATATTAGACATTCATTCGAAGGAAGGTGAACAAAACGGACTCAACAACAAACGACGAAGAAAACACAGAGAAATGTAACGAACATACGAAGGAGAAGCAAAGAAAAAAAAATGTTGAAATTCATGCATACGAATGTTTGCCGCTCGCGCCTTAATATTCTTTTTTTCATAACTTCTTCTTGACCGTTTCCTTTTGTTTGGATCGGGTTTTGTTGTTTACTTGTACTGTTTCTGCCGCTGCTGATGTTGTTGCTATTCTTTTCTGCGTGTTGTCCTGTGCATACGAGAATACAATGATCGAAACACCGATAATTCTGGTTATTGTCATCGTGGCACGGTAATTTCATGAAAGTTCCAATTTTCTCTCTTTTCATTGACAAAAGAGCACAAGGCAATGAATGCCTTTTTAATTCAATTTCTCGGGCGATGTTTTTTCATTGTATAAAACTTTTTAATGACATAGTTGTCCAACCGTAAATGAACGACCTCAATATTTACTTTGAAAACCGTCAAAAACCGAACATCCATGGAAAAATGTATCGATGGAACGATGATGATTTTCCAGAAAACATTTCAAACCAATTCGATTATAATTTGTCCAAAACAAATTCATACAAACAAAATGAACCACTTCAAACACTGACCTCACCATAATCCTATGGTTTTGTTCCCATAATTCTCTCCCTTTTCATTATGCGTTTTTCCAGGTTCAGTTCGCAAATCAGTGCATACGAACACAGCATCACCACCACAATCATCGATTGCAATCCAATTTGGGAGTAAATAAATTGAGTCTTTTGTTAGTTTGGCTGAACGGAAATGACCGTGAGCGTTTAACCAAGTTTTGGCCCTTTTTTGTTTGGCTGCAGCCACAAACGAACGGTACATGTCGTGCAATTTTCAACAATATGATTTTTGAAATTCGATGTGAATGGCCAAACTGACCAAAATCATATTTCTTTCGCAGGCAAACATTTTTTTCTCGTGGTTTTTTTTTTGTTGAAAAAGAACGAAATCGTTCAAATTGAGTCTGCCCGTAAAACAAACATTATCTTCACACTGGTAACGGAAAATTTCATGTGAAATTTTCGCTTTGCGCCACTTGCTGCACATAACCCACACAATGAAGCGTTTGCGGTAGTGAAATATCTCGACACCATTCGCAATTGATGTATGAATAGCAAAATGTTTTCTTGTTTCTTATTCGCTGACCGATCAACTCAAAACCTTAGACGTCGTTTCAGTTGATTACAGACAAAATTCGGTCTCCATCATCGATAGGAGCACGAAAATTGATCGGTTCGAAACCAAATAATTACTCACATATTTACCACTTTTGGGAAGATTATATCATTGATCACACAGAAGTCAGTGGCCAGAATAATTTGCCAACATGCAAACAGTTTAAAACCACTTAAATCTAACGGTTCGTGGCGAATAATTTCACTCTTTCAGTGAGATTTGAACCACAGTATTACGACGCGTTTGACGCGCGGCGATAAACGTAAACAACACGGCATCAATAATTACAGTCGTCGTATCAAGTATCGAATTCGTAATGTATTTTGATCGAGATTATCGATCTCTCGATTCGCTAATGATGATTGATCACGAAATAACTAGATTAACTTTCTTGCAATGAAGCCATTACTCGCACAGTGCATTTGTAATGTATTTTCGGTGTAAATAGCATTTTTCTATGATTTCAAATCAATGGGCCATCGACGATGGCACAGATATAAACATTAAATGGTGATTCGTGAGTTTGGAATTTGTAACCGATTTTTGTGATGAAGCAGTCGAATGAAATGAAATAAATTGGTCTACCTATGACCTACGCCACATCAGAAGATTAAAAAAAAATGAAAAAATTCAACCAGATTTTGCGTTTTGAGAACAAAACACACCGAAGACCCACCACACCCAATCAAAATGGTCATATCAAACTGTGCGGTTATTGTTGCCGAAATGACCAATGCAGACATTAAGATTTTGGTTTATTTTCTATAAATTACGCACACGAATGCCACATTTGTTATCTCTTCTGTTGTGCAGGGTAAGAGAGAGAGAGTGAGAGTGAGAGTGAGAGTGAGAGAGAGCCGGACAATAAAATTGATGCACATGAATTTAAATTTTCTTTTATTATTTTTGATGATATTGTCTTTAGTTCTGCTCACAAAAGACTCCTATATCATAATTCTATTGAATTGCACATCGCTATTTCAATGGGTTTTATAGTGTAATCACGCTGTTACTTTGTTCTTTCTTGGTATTGAATCTTTTGAGTTGCAATTTTACGCATATAACACACACAAAAAATCCATTGAAAATCTTTTGAAAAGTGATACGTAACACGGATTCCATAATGTTAATCGGACTAATTAGTTTTTTTTTACTTTACATTGATGGACTTCAAGTGATCGGCTGGGATCATTTTATTGGCTCTTGAGACGGTTGAACTCGATTTGGTGTGAAGGTGCGAAAATTTGACTCAAATCAAGAAGCTTGAGAAATCTTCAATCTTTCGTTCTTCATTGCAAATCGAGAGAGCATGATCTATAAACAGCCAATTCATGATATCCGTTTACCTATTGATTACTCTTAGATTCTCTTCATCCATCCAAGTGGTACTAAATCAATCAAATTTTTGGTCATTTTTGATATTCGTTATGGGTTTTGTCCATTGTTCTTTTATTTCAAACAATGGATGTGTAGAATCCGTAAGCCAAAAAAAAACTACTACGAGAGTATTGTATAAACAATGTGAACACATATGTGAACAATAACAGAAAATGTATGTGAAAACAGGTACACAACCATTATAAAACACAACAAAATGACCCTTCAGATGAAGAAGGACCTGTCTTGTACTTTTGCGAACTTTATCAACTTGAATCTTGAAAATACAAGACTTGAATGAGATTCTCATTATGAGATACTTCTAAGCGTACATGTCAATACAAAGTGAAAACGTATTCACTTCACATTGATTTGCAGAATTGACGAGGACTTATTTCTGGATTAATAAAGTAATCGACAGTATTTCACGAGAAAAGAATCATGAACATTTTTGAATTCTAAAAAATCGTGGCACTGTGAAAACAACTTATTTTAAACCGTTGATTTTATAGCCTGCGGCTCCA
>NW_022595245.1:7902248-7917189 GCF_009176505.1 Sitodiplosis mosellana
CTTCACTTTCAAAGACAGAGAGAAAAAAAATGAATTTTTAATATGTAAACCCAATTCGAGTAGGTTCTCGTGTGCGCACACGGCACACAGAGCGAATGATACAATAAACATATTGAGTCCTTTCTGTAGCTGGCATCGTCTATGTTAAAGTGCGTATTTATTTGTTGTCATCTTTCTTGTACTTTTTCCCCTTGAAGAGTATTATTCAAATCGTTTTGGAATAGCAGTAAACAGTTTTTGATGGTGTGTGCAGACATTGATCACCCTGAAGTGCTTGAGTTTTATAGCATCATATGTGATGCGCACAAGGTAAAATCATGACACGTGTTCGAATTATCTTCTGCTGAACTAGCATCAATATCAATTGCTCTGTCTTTCTCGTTCGCTCCAAAACGCACGATGAACAGAGACAAAGTAGTGAGCTTACACAGAAAACAGTTGGTCGTGCGTCGACTCAAGTTTTGTGCACCAAATATACATGCGTACATGCATTGTAATCTTTTAATTAAACATATGGGCCAAGGAAATAAAGGAAACTCCGTTTTTCTTTTTCTTCTCCATTTGTCTGACATTCGGTCGTTGTTGCTGCTGTTTTTTTTTCCGTTTGTATCCTATTGCGCGATTGGTCTTGTATATTTTTTATTGTGATTTTTTTTTATTGATTACATCAGATTTAATGAAGATTGGGATTTGTAACTTCAAGATTGAGAAAAGGGTTAAATTTGTTTATATCATCATTTTTTTTCAGTTCATCAAACATTAATCACTAGTTTTTTTTTCGGGTTGATTGACGAAAAAAAGCACGGAGGAAGTCACATTTGCTACCAAGGAAAACGATAATAATAATGCTGGCGGAACGAAACGAGAATCGAACTAATTTTCATGTCACATGCGGTTTCAAAGTGTAACTGAACAAAAAATAAAATAAAAAGCCATATGCTGGAGGGTGATGCCTGAAACATAACAACGAAAAACGGCGAAAATCTTAAGATTTCCAAGTCATAGAAGTTCTTTAGCTTCTTGCTGCAAGACAAATGCAAATCATCACCACGAAACAGTTTTTTGGCACAAGCTGACACTTTTGCAGGCAATTAACACCCGAGACTAAAAGCGGAATCGTTCATTTGCGGACGTCCCAGCGTTCGTTTTTTCATTCATCTTTTTTGTGTCATTGTATCGATTTTCATAAAATTGTTGCTGCTCAAACCAACCGTAGCAAATCGATCGTAAAAGAGATCACTTTGTTTCCTCGGTGCACATTTCATCTGCACCGCTGCATCTCTCCGTTGTGGCTGCAGCAGCAAGAAAAAAAGCGGAAATCATCGATATATTTTACGACCCATTTGTGACAAAGTACTTGTCAACGAGAGAGACAATATACTCTCGTATATATACGAACCAGTTGTAACATTTCAGTTGCAATATGATTATTGCTTAATTTTGGCAAAATTCATTTTTTTTGCTGCCTTTGAATACAATAGATTCAGATGCGGCTGCACTCAGAGTGAATGCACACAGGAAAAAAAAAATATTGTGCGAACTGCCATAATCGCCGATGATCAATTGCATCGAAATTCGGGAAGCAAAAAAAAAAACCAACAACACAATATTCGAATAAAATTCATCGATTTAAATGTTCTCAGGACTTGAATTGCCATAGCCAATGGAGCAGTAGTCAAAAATACGCTGATGGAGATGAATAAAATGGAGAGAGAGAGAGAGAGTGAAAAAGAGAAAAAGAGAGAGAAAACACAACAAAGGAATTATGAATCGATTGTTGAAAGCGGTGGAAAGCGGTCAACTGATGCAAATGTACAGGTGGAAACTTCGACCGATCGTTTTTTTCTCTCTTCTCTTCATTGTCAAAAGTTCATAATTTTGATTACATTATACATATTTAATGTTTTTCATTGAATGCACCTTTTTTCGGTGGACATTTGATATCTATTGGCTACTTCATGCGTTTGGTTTGTCAAATGAACCTGAATTCATGAAATTTGATCGGTGGAACAAGTTGTTTTTTTTCCTTAGAGACTCACTCACAGAGTAGAACGTTATTTTTTTGTACAGAATAAAACAGTTTATTGAACCGCAACTGATCCACAGTAATCGCTGACAATTGACTTAGAGTTCATTTTTGAGACAGTTTCATCTAATGCATTTAAATCATATTTCCAGAATCTTTTGTTTTTCGCATTTTTTTTTGCATGAAATATTAAAGAGCATTTGCCTCGCCTCGTATCGAATGAGACGAGTGAAAAAAACACATCTGTCCGTTGTGTAGCTAAAGTATAAAATACATGTACTTGAGTGGCTGTAGCACCGTTTTTAGTACGTAAAATAACATAAAATGCAAAGTTTATTTGACAATGCGAACAGAACACAGGCGCGACTCGTGTACCGCTTTTGGAGATCGAATGTTCTGTTGTTGATCGCGGTAGTGCGACGGAGAACAAGGATGGAATGTGACTGTGCGTTTGAATAGTACGCTTTAAGTGAAATTCGTGTATACGTCAATATGTGTTGGTTTGCTGTTGGCTCAGACGCTTATACGAAATTTATAGACATACGTAGGAACGGAGGGTACGTGCCATCAACTGACTCTTGTTCACATATGGTTACAAGTTTTCGTGCTTAGCTGTTTCTCTCTCTATCGTTCTCTCTCTTGTTCTTCGTACCGATCGTCCGAAGCTTATAGTGTCCAGATGATACGTACACATAATTTATTCCTCTATTTTCGTTTTTCTGTTGCTGTTGCTTGTGCTACAATGAAAGAAGAGCTGCATAACTACTCTACATTCGGGTGCAAAGAGAAACGAGATGAGAGAATAATTTTACCTTCGCCACGCACTGACATATACACATTAGTGATTAAATACAAACATTGAAGGAATTGAAAAGCATCGCCGTTCACTTATACACATAACCGAACACACTATATTTCGGAGACGGTTTTATGTGTTCGTCCTTTTCGACGAGTTGTCGATTAGCACACGACCCATTTGAGCAATGCGCTAGATCTTAAGCGATAATCGTGTGTGTACCGTTGTTGTGGTTGACGATTGAAGGCGAAAGAGCTAGTAAAACAACCGTTCAACTGAACAACTGACAGAGAGAAAAACGGTTTTTTTTTTCTTCATTTTATTTTCGAAACGAATTACGACGAGACATCCCTATTCATCACAGGACGCGAGCAAGAGTGTGAGCGAGAACGGTGTGTTTTTAATTTTAGTAGTGGAAAAAAAGTATATGTATTTTTGTGATATTGAATAATTAGAAGCATACACAACGCATCGCATTGTGTCCATCCCCACTCGGCACTACACGCACAACAACAGCAGCCAAATTATCGAACACTTCAGCGTGAATGTGAATCGAACACAGAAAAAAAGAGAGTATGAGGCAGGCATATTACAACGTTGTTAAAACTATAGCACAAGTCCTTGTTGGCCTTCTCACTGCCACTACTCCTTCTCTTTTCAACGTTCGCATTCAATTTATTTTCGTATAATTTTTGTTCCATTCCGTATGCATCACACTATTTATTATTGAAGCGGTATCATAACACGGCGAACCTCTTCCTCGGCCACGATTATTGAGTTAGTCCAATTTTTAAGTTCAATAGAATCGCACCGAGTATGTGTGCAACACGATCGGTCAGTTCGTCTATTTTGCCATCGGCGACTGCAAAGGATTTTTTTCAGTGACTCAAGCAAATGTGAGAAGAGAAAAAAAACGAACATTTTTTTTTTGGTGTGAATATGGAAAGACTTGAAAACGAGATGAATAATGATTTTACAAACCGCATCCATCATTATTGTTTAAAACAGTAGTCAATTTTGTGTTTTTTTTCCTGTCGGCATTCACAATTGAACGGAACAAAACAAAGGAAAACAAATGATTTGAACGAAAAAAAAACAAAACAACCCGAACCGAACCGATACAGTGTGAAGAGTCGCATAAAGAGATTTTCAAAAGTGATTTTTTTGCTGTGCTTCGAGAAAATTGTTCAACGAAAAAAAATGGACACTTCATATCAAGAGTATATTCCAACTTATATGGATTTGATGCCGTATCGCACAACTGTGTACAGTTCATCGGCCGAAGAAAGTAGTTCAGTCTTTTCGAACAGTCCACCGTACGTGTCAAGTTTGCATTCGTCATTCAATTCCGGCTGCTTGAATGGTTCATGGATAAATACATCGGTGCACAGTTGCAGTGACAATAACAACATCTCGGGCAGTACCAACAATAGTAGCCTCTTGAATAGCAGCGGCCATGACATCAGCCTGCAATTTCATGAATTTAATGCAGAAAACTTGTACACGGCTCAGGCGAAAAATGACTTTGACGACGAATTAGAGCCAACACGGAAGGAAAAACGAGGACGTGGTCGCGGCCGACGAAAAGGATCAACGAATAAAACGGTAAAGTGTGTTACAGCCAGTCCAACGGTGATGAAAAAACGACGTTTGGCAGCCAATGCACGAGAACGCCGACGGATGAATGGATTGAATGAAGCATTCGATAAGCTACGCGATGTGGTGCCTCCAATGGGCGACGAACATAAACTATCAAAATTCGAAACCCTCCAAATGGCACAGACGTACATTCGAGCATTGGCCTCCTTATTGGAACATGGGGCTGATGAGTCCACCTACACTCTTTTTGATCAAAAGTTAACGGTTAATAACTTTTAAGGAGAAGAAAATCAACACAAAATCATTGAATTCGAATTTGATCAATGATTTTCTGTTGATTTTTTTTTTCAATTTTCCTTCAAATGTAGATAACTTGTAAATGATTTTGATGTAACTTAAATGGGATTTCAATCAAGATTCAATATTTTACTTTAAGAGAAAATCTCATTCGACATACATCGATCGGGAATATCTTTTGACAATCAAAACTTGATTTTTTGGTAAGAAAATCAGAAAAAATCATTTTACGAATGATTTTTAGTGGTCATATTCGGGCCGAAGACTTCGGCACTCAATTGATTCTCAAAGCATATTCTTGTTTCATAATTTTAAGCTTTTAACGTATTTCCTCCTACGAAAATAATCTCTTAATTTTCAATCGAAATGTCTCTGTATATATATATTTATTTCTAATTGCGCTCTAGTTTGAGCTAAGCAAATGCATAAATAACCGAATGGAAGGCTAAATTTACCAAAGAATTCTGTACCATAAACCCAACTATTGCTTAGTTAGTTCGTAATTCTTTGCTAAGTTAAGTTTTGGCACGGCTGCCTTATAGCCTGGGTTGGCATTCGACTAGAATTTTTGGCTTATAGCGTAAAAAGATTCAAATTCACGAAACGAACCTTTTGAATTTATGACGTAGTAATTTAAAAGATGAAGGAAATCTCAAAATTATTACACTTAAAATGAACTCACTAGCATTGGACGTTGGTCAGTAAATGCATTGAATGTTCATCGAGTTTTGGAATAAATAATAAAGTGCTTTTTTAGAATAAATATTCAGTTTTTTTGGTTTTCATTAAATAACAAGGAAAAAAAGAACCGGAATATCATCATCACTTGGTCGCGTTGACAATTATGCCTTTGGATGAAATTCGTTACAAGACCACAATTAATTCTTCACGTGCCGGACCTTTCTCACTGCATGCTCAAGATGTACACTTAACTCATGCGATGCATTAACATAAAACGTTCATCAATTCCGATTGAGTTGTGTCTGTGTTGCGTTGTTGCCTTTTGATGTTGTTTCGTTGCTCGTGCCCATTTTTCAGTGCACGGACAAATCTTGTATATATCTCGGTCATTCGATCGGCACGAGTCAAACGAAAAAGAGAGCGAGAGCGAGAGAGAGAGAGAGTGAAATGCAGTGAAATGCACACAGGAGAATCGAAATCCATATCACTTTAACACGCAGGTAGGCTGAATTTTAATGCACGTATCCATTAGAAGTAATAAAGTCGCGTCGCGTCGCGTTGCGCCGCTACGAGGGTGAAAACGGGCACAACGAAAACACACTAGAAAAAACCAAAACGTTAATTTCTCCCTTTTCTTTGTCTACCTATAATGCGTTTCGTATTGAAAAGTCGAGCATTTTTTTCAAAGTCATGTAAAGAGCGGGAGAGACAGAGAAACAAAGGAGCACAGAGAGAGAGAGACCGATAGTGAAAAAAACTGCGTTTCAAACCGAATGGTAGAGTGCAACTAGGCATGACATCATCACATTAAAGCGGCCACGAAATCAAATTGTCCGTTTGAATAAATATGAATAGCTAATTTGGTGTAGGGCGCGTGCCATCATTTATATTGAATCAATTAGACGGAATAGACTTGAAAGACATGAGAAAAAATAACTAAGGTAAAGTGCTAAATGAGATCATCACCGATGAATACAGAAAATGAGCAAATGTTTTCTCTTGTCTAAGGTAAGAATATGAAGTGTCTGTGGATCCATACATGGATTTTTGTTCGATTTACCTAATTACGGCGTTTGTTTTCGATTTCACTGGAAACGTTTCGAGTAATTGGTTGTTGGCATATTTGCATAAATATTCCGCAAACAAGCAGCCACCGCAACAGCACAACCAATGCATGGCGAAAAGAGTGCGAAAAAATGCGTAAGCGATCACATGTACAGCAAAACTCGAAGTACGAAAACAAATCCGACAAAAATGCACACAAGATCACAACACCGTTCGCTTTGTGTGTTTGTTAAGACCGTTCGTCGTTTTGCCAGCTGCTTGATGAGAATGTGATAAGAACCGCATAACGTTTATTTCTTGTCTTTATTTTCTTCCTTCTTTTACGAGACTGGAAATAAAAAGTAAAATTGAATGCGCTGTAAAACATTACTTCTAGCTCATCGCGCTCGAGATCTTTGGTCTTTTTTTGTTGGCCTCTTCTTTGTGTATGGTTGCCTTATTTTGTGTGCTGCTCTTGTTGTGTTGCTCTTGTGTTACCCGAAAAAAAGACGAAACCAAATCTAACTGTATCATTTGTTTTTTTATTGCTCTCGCATATACATGTTGTTGTTCCTTTTTCTTGGTTTATTGTTCCGATCGGAAACAAAATACCTAGTTCCTTGGTGCAAAGCCAAACCACGTAATTCGACTTGAAGAAGAAAAAAAACCAAAAAATGATTGAAAATACCAAAATAATGAACGATAATTTCGATTAGACTGGAGAACTTTTTTTGTTGTTGTTGTGGGTTAAGTTGGTTTTAATATTTACGGTTGCTCTAGTTCCATCACTTTAAAAGAAGACTCATAATTTTCGAGAGAAAAAGAAACACGAATAAAAAGGAGGAGGAAACAAAATGAATGATGACATAGAAATATGTAAATATGGATAAATAAAATTCAAATTAATCGCCATATGGCGTCACACAAACGATTTTTGTTTTTTCGGAATAGAGTCAAAAGCGATCTACTTCTGCTTCATGGCTTATTCGTTCAATCAAAATGGGTAATCTGAATTGTTTCAAATGTTGCCGTTTTCGAAATCATTACACAATCGTTAAGTCAATAAAATCGGAAAATAAATGGGATTTCGTCGAATAAAATGGCAAATAATGCTCTGATAATTTATTTCCACCGGAGGACTGTCCGATGCAAAAAAACAGAATTTTTGAATGAATCGGCAACATCATAGCCAAAGCGAAGAGAATCGGGATCATATATGATTGGGTTTGTCAAAATATATCTTGTCTTGTTAGTAAGGGCTGCTTCTCTCGATTGGCTATTGTTTGTAGCAGCGTCTAGACTTCTAGACACTATGTACTTGTTGCGGTCAGCGTGACTTTTTCGGCCCGGTCCGAAACAAAATCCACAAAGAGAACAACGCATAAAAATAACGAACATCGGTGAACATGAAAACAGAGACAATCGCCAAATCCGACAACCAAAACAAACCATTTACTAATCATAGCTCGGAATAGCAAAACATGACGAAAACAAGGGATAACAAAAGAAGAAGGTGTAACCGAACCATGGCCAAATATTATCGCTAATTTGAAATGGAGATTATTTTCAATTGTTGCAACGTCATTATTTGTCATTTATTTTATTGGTTTGGGAAGCTAGTCCGAATGCTATGTCCAATTTCATAAAGAAAACCCCAACGAATGTGAATGGACACGAAACAAATCGGAACAGGTAGTTGTTCGGTTACAGCAAATATTTGTCTTATCTTTCAGCACATATCTTGAATGAACTTCGGCAAATCTGTTTGAGTCAGTTCGTAATCACTTCGGACGCTTTGTTGTTTACAATCAAATTGGAACTTTCAACAAGAGAACAAGAATGGAAACTTTCGGTAAGGAAAACCGGATGAAGCGGGACATTTAATAAGGACTCAAAATAATAAGGAAAATTTCAAATTCAATACAATTACTTTAAATCGCTCAAGTTTAATATAAATTCATCAAAATGACATCAAATTAAAATTCATTCGATAAAATGAAATTTTTAACAAAAGAAGAAAATGAACTTCGCCTGAAAAAACGAGCGGTGTACCTTTAACAAACAGCGGGAGTGACTGTTTGCTTTAGTTTTGTACAAAAACATATTAAATTAACCTTGAACTGGTGAATAAATGAAGCAAATGCTCTTGAAACATATTTCTTTTAATTGAATACCCACGGTCACAATCTTCGTGTTTGAATTTACGTCGAATCTTAACGATAATTTCTTTGGTTTCTTAATTCAATGCAATGTGAAAAGAAATGTGCTCGCCTGTGCACCTGTACAAAATATTTGCTCGTCTCCTTTATTCGGTATACTTCGGAAATAGACGCGATGCACACGTGTAATTCGAGCGTGTACCGTGTATTGTGTTATTTTTACTGGACATTGGACACCTGAACCTTTACAAGTGAGAACAAAGAAAAAGAAGAAGAACTGGTTAACCAGGTTGAATCGAATGCGCGCGTGCATAAATTTATTGATTGAACGATACAAATCGATTATTCACGCTAAATGATACACTTGCTCCATAAATAAGTGACCGGTGATGTGACCATGTCAACGTCCTGTTAAACAATTAGAACCTAATTAAATCGATTTAATTTTCATTCCTATTTAAAATTGATTGCACTTTTGGATGAATTTCCATCTTGAATGGGTTTTATTCCGATTAATCTTTTTTTTTACGTTCAAGTGTGTATAGCACACACTGTGTGCTCATTCAGAATAAGTAATGAAGAATAAGTTATTCATCTCCATATATATAAAAATGTATCATTTTCACCAAATTCACATTCAGTGTCTGGCATAAGGAGAATCGCATGTCAGCACCTCAAAAACTCATCCAAAAAGAATGATGAAAGATGCGTAAATGGCAAAATTACATAGGAAATTCGACATAATCCGTTGGTGTTAAAAAAACTAATTCGAACTTTACCTAAGCTGCCAATGTCGAAACTCGTATGCACATATGGCACACAATATCGAGACAGCCACATCAACAACTGCATCGAAAACAATAGTGAGCAATCATTTTTCAGATTTTCGTTTCGGATATATATGTGTTGACGTGAGTGTGTGTATTATATATATTAAGTATGTACATAATCGCTAGGTATCGATGTCGATATCATTGAAACTTATGCTCTGCGGTTCGGTAAATGATCGTCGACAAAAAAGAACCCTGAACCGAACAAATCTAGTCTATTCCATTAAAAAGAAGGTTCGGATCATCAAATTCAATATTGGCTCGTCAATAAATTAAATTTTAAGGGCTCTTGCACTTTTCGTACCAAATGAACCATCGAATGCCATATTGCGCTACCGATACTCCGGTACGCAGCAAAAAAGTACGGAATAGTCAATAAAAATGATACGATAAATTATGTGTGTAGAGGAATCCGTTGGTGAATCGAACGAGGGTGAATTGAATTTGTTTTTCGTTCGCGTGCTCTTGAAATTGAATTCGTGTGCCGTCATGTTCAGTCAACCATTTCGCCTGTGTCATCTATCAATCTTTCTACGTTTCCCTTTTTCACTGTTTTTTTTCTTTCTTCTTCTTCCTTGGTTGGCTTACGCACACTGTTTAACCTATAATTATGCACAGTGGATTTTTGTGCGAGGGTGATTGCGATTGCAACTAATAAAAGTAGCTTTTGACTTAATGTCAAGGGGATGTTCCCAATGTTTATGCATAGACTTTGTTCAAATAAACGCGGCTTGAGGGCAATAAACAAACATTGCTCCAGTTGAAAGTGATCTAAAACTGTTGCTCTCGATTATTTTACCACAGTGACTGGAATATTTAGATGCGGGGCTAAGCTCAGTATAATTATGCGGCAGCACACGATTTTATCCTGAATATTCAACAGAAAAAATGCTGCAAAGAGAAACAGTTGAATCGATCCCATCTGGCGCCGTACATTTGCGATCATCGAAGCGAAAAAGTCTCCTTAGGATCATTACTGTCTCCGTGCACACACTGGAATTATGGTATTTTCATCTAGCGATTACCCGGCATTTCCGATATGGATCGCAGGACTTTGTCCGGCAATCATTTTTTTTAGTGAAAAATTTAACTGAAAATTCCATGAATATTTATTGGTTGGAAATAAACGAAAACGTAATGCATTTGCATTGCTAATTTTGTACGATGGACTGATCAGTCCATGGCTTGAGCTAGCATGTACTGTGATGTCGAATAAATTAACTTTAATGAGTCCAAAATAACGAAGTTCGTTATTCGAACATTGAGTTGAATTCTTCGAAACACACAATGCCTCGGAACAACCCTAAAGCTGTTATCCAAAAAAGAGCGGGTTCCGAATATGCGCACATTTGTTTGATCTAGCCATTCGACTGTTGTGTGGTCATCTGATCATAGACAGAGATAAGGCAGCGACAAAAGGTGCGAAAAATACAGTGTAACTAGTAATTTCAACACCGGAAATTCTTTGAAGTCAAAATGTTGAGCATTTAAATGAAGATTATTTTGACACCTTTCGCTCGCTTTGATTATTCGAGATCCGAGCTCGTTAGCCATTTCTCCTCGAAATGATACGGAAGAAAAACAGTAAAATTAAGGGTTTGGCACATAGTTCTTGTCTGTGTAATGAAAATGCGCAAGCACCGCATGTAATTTGAAGTGGTGCCAGGTAATACCACAGAAAACCACACCATAGCCGCCCAATTTGTGCTAATCTAATTCACAGTTTTCTCTTTTGTTTTTCTCGTTTTGTTGATTTTTTTTTTCGCTCTCGTTCGTGTACTGAGTCATAATTTCATTTTAATCCTTGCCGAGATCGTCGTCTTCGTCGTCGTCGCCTCAACCACAATTTCAAATCATCGAAGCAAACAAAATGAAATGAACAAAAAAAAAATCATAACCAACTAGCATTGTATCCGGTTATATTTTGCTGTGTATCCAGTCAACTTGTTAAGATTTGCCGATTCATTGTAACTTAATTACAATATTTTCCTTTCTCTTTTCTTCTGTACTGAAGAAGGAAGTGTTTTTTTTTCGAGTCCTTTTTTGGTGAACCACGAGGTTTCTCTTTTATTGTCTATTGATTTCGTTGCTGTATAGACTATTAGTATTAGATGCTATGCTACAGAAAGAAATCGAAGAAATTTATTTGCTACCTGCGTACGAGGTTGGTTTTTGTTCAAGTGAAAGATATGATTCTCAGCATCACGCCAATTGAACGTAGCAAAATCGAATGAGAGGACGAAACAGAATTTACAAATGATTGTAAAAAAAATTGATCCAATTTCCGATGCACAAGTAAAACACTGTAGTCTATTTTGGAGCATCACGAATTATTATCTCGATGTGAACGCGATCGATTTGATACAGAGAAAATTAGAGAAGTAAATAATTTGATAATAAGACAAATCACGCACACTTTAACACTGCACTCAGTGTTGAGCGTTTATTTCATGTCAAACCACAATAAATCGCTCGAATCCGGAATAATAACTCATGCTAGACGAACGCTGGTGCTAAATCTTCAGTTTAACCTGATCTGATGGCGACACTTTTCATATAAAAACTTCGAATGTGTATCAGAAACGAAAAATTACGAGCCTTTTTTAATTTACGGTTATTGCATTTTAATTGCGCGTATTAAAAAAGAATAAAATTTCTGCCGTTGGCCTGTTTTTCTCTTACTCACGACCATAAATTTGTTTCTGTGGGTAGAATAAATAACGCTGCAGCACGCAGAAGCGATGTCGTTGACAACGATAAATTTTTCGAAGCAGCATATTTTTATTGGTCGTTTTCGATTCGAAATCGATAGCCAATGTGAAGAGAAGGACATTGAAAAGGCGATTCAAAAACTGCATGTCTAATTTTTGTTTTGTTTTGGTTCTTGTGATTTTATATACTGGATTACAATCAAGATATCGTCCTTGATCCACTATTCCGTTCGCACAATAGCATTCGTATTTGAGATAAGGTTCGTTTCTCAGCACACGGAAAATAGACCTGCTCACGATATTAGAAATTCGGAATTATTTAAGAGGCAATAAATTTTGAGCGTTTGTCATAGCCTTTCAGTAGCTACTTACTTCACAGTTGGATATAGGAGCCTTTTTGGGAGTTCCAGTGACATCGTGTATCTATGGTTTGTGATCTAAACAAGTGAATATGAAATTTTAAATAGCACATAAATCTTTGACATTTTCCAATGTTATGGCAGAGGTCCACAAGTCATAGACCATCTTTTTATGGAAACGGGCTCGAAATTTTTTATTAGTAACAAATTGTTATCATCATTTCAGCATCTCGTCGATTTTGAGGACAAAAAACAAAAAGGATGCTGAGAACAATTTTTTATGTAGTTCCTGAAACGACGCTTTGTAATGAGAATATTTTTTTTTCAATGCAATTGATGTAAACAAAAAGAAATAAATGTCCTTTTCCTGTTTGAGGTGATGAAAAAAGATATGTTTTTGGTTGGGCTATGGTAATTTTTCCGGATGATCGTTGATCACAATATAAACTGGAAATTTATTCATCGATTTTTGGATTCTCACACCAATCTAAAAGTTGTCTTTAATTCTCTTTTGATCCATTCTATTTTATCAGCATTAGACAAATTTCTTGATCCATGGCATGAAAAGAATTTTCTTCTCAATAAGGAGCACCCGTTCTATAGATGGTTATTTTGCTTTCTAAATATATTCACAAATCGCTTTCATTTTCAGCAATTCGTGGTTTTTCTCTTCCTTTGTAGAAAACCTTGAAATTTGAAAATGTGTGATTTTAATTATAGCAAAATGTTATTATTGTCATTATTTTCGAATAAATTCATCAATTGTAATAAAGTCGAGCACAACTTCAAATCATTTGTTTAATCATTGTAATTGAAAAAACACATGCAACTAACTAATTAGTGAATTCATTAGAATGAGAGCTGCAATGAAAATAAAAGTGACCACATTAATTAGGTCATTACATTATGGACATTAAAACATAGATTCAAAGTGAGCTAAAATACCTGCGCTATCAGACGCTATTCATTCAAAATGCTGCCCAACCAAATAGAGTGGTATTTGAATTTTTTCGACGTTTTCGGCTATAATTCTGGTCCCTCACAACTGTCCAGGAATCAAAAGATTTCTTGCTTCATTTATATTGTGCACATTTCAATCGCAGTGTTCTATGTTCTTTACCACATACACCCAAATTAATTGAGGTGATCAATTCGGTGTTGCAAATATCTTCAGCTCTATTTACTTACTGCTTCATTGTTCTGGATTCGATTTTCTACAGACGTGAGCACCGACTTTTCTGGGAATATTTTGGAAAAATACAAAAACCAAAATCTCTAACAAATTTCTTACGTTTTTTTACGAATTCACATGGATCAGCTCTAATGTGTTTCCTATTAAAATTTGCAACATATATATTTGCAATGCTTTCATTCCTCTTGGCATTCATCCTAACTACTCCCAATTCAACTAGCTATATTCCTTCCGCTATGATTCTTTATAATTTCTTATTCAAAATGTGTGAAAGTCGAATATTTTACTATATATATTTTGTGTTGAAGTTCTATGCTGTGAACTGAAAAATATCGTCAACGTATTCCGAGCAAACAAAAGCAATACTCATTTTTGGGTTAGATCCAAAGCATTTAAATTGTTTCGAAAGCAATATGATTGTATTTACGAAATGGCAAATTTGTTGAATGAAGTGTTTGGTTTGTCACAATTGATGGGAATCCTATTTTGTTTTCACATTTTTCTTGGGCGAACAAACTACGTGCTCGTACATTACAACGATTTCTCTACTGTGACAGGTTTAGGTAAATATTTAAAACAACTTTATTATAATTTTGATTATTATCATTTTTCATACTCTAGGAATTTACTCAAAGCGAAACAAAATTGTGGTGTTACACAGAAGCAGAACATTGTATTTTTGCATACAGATGCTTTACGTGCAATATACGTATCATAGTGTTCGGAATTCGTCTAACAACCAAATGTTGTTTCGATTTGTCATGGAAATGTTCTATAAGCTGCGTGTGAGCATATCAAACGTTGTTTCTATTCTGAAACGTTCAAATGGCCTGCGATAAAATAGAGGATAAATAAAATTTTGAAGAAAAAAAACGGTTTTTACATATTCATTGCTTAACAGTAAAATTAGGCGTAAAAATGTGAAACATCTCCAAATATTAAAAAATAAAATGTTCCTAATATTCATCATAATATTTTTCGTATATCTGACATATTTAGATAAAATTAGATTGTGCAATCTCGTGCAATTGCTTTGGTATTTATTATGTTGGTTTTTAAAAAAATTGTCAGAAATTTCAAGAGTAGTTCTGCTGAACAAATTTGAATTCAAACTGCAGCCGAATCACTAGCGACAACACTGAATTAGCATGTGGTAATAATTTTGAAGCTGTCAAATCTCTTATCGCATATCCAAATGTCATGATTGCAAGTTGTTTATTTTTAACGACATCAGTAACAACAAAGAC
>NW_022595245.1:7917199-7924633 GCF_009176505.1 Sitodiplosis mosellana
GCAGATACTGATCATCCCGAGAAGGTTCCAGCGCACAAAATCATTCTATCGTTCGATAGTCCAGTATTCGACACAATGTTTTTCGGCTCATTACCAGAACAAAGTGATGTGCCGATTGTTGACGCACCTGTCGCATTTGGGGAATTTTTACAATTTTTCTATTTAAACGAGGTGCGTCTATCGTCTGAATATATTGTTTACGTAACAAATCTATGCAAGAAATACGAAATGAACGAGTTTTTAATACCATGCGAAACTGCATTTCAAAAATCATTAACTATGGACGATATATGCTGGGGCTATGGCATCGCTCAATTGTTGGAACAAGACAACTTACGCAAATTTTGCGAAGAACAGATTAAATCAAATGCAGTGGCAATAGTAAAATCGGAAAGTTTCCTGGATTGTTACACCAAATTCTTGAGCAAAATACTGGCGCTGGTATCGTCAGATTGGAGCGCTTTCAAGACGGTGATCGCAGGCATGGAATAGAGTGAAGCCCAATGTAATCGCAATCATTTGGATACAAGCCCGAAGAATTTAAGACATCAACTGGAAGATGTATTTAGCCAAATCCCCTTTGACAAATTAACTACGCAACAGATTTCACAGCATGTTTGCTCATACAGAGGATTTTTTGCCGCAAAAGAACTTGAAACTCTGTTCATTCAAACATCGTTGCCAAAACAATCATGTTCCGTTGATGCACAACTACTTCAGAATAATCATACAAACTAACAGCCAGGCCAAGTTTTAGTATGTGACCGACGGCTGGAAAAAAACCAATTTAATCCATATAAACGCTCAAATAGTGACACTTTTTTTCGTTCAAATGCAACAATCTGACATTGGCTCTAATTTTGAATATCAAATTTATGAGAGACACCACTTTCCAACGATGGAAAAATTGATTTTGAAAGGACGTTCAGAAAAATGTGATATAGTTTTGCCCAAAAATATTGTTATCAATGATGGAACATTTTATCGTATAAGCTTACGTTGTCATAATACTTATGCATTTTCATCTCATACTCCATGTAGATTGCGCGATGAAGTGCAACTGGAACATGGTATTGAAATAAAATTTAAGACGAACTCCGTTGGGCCTCAAATGGAGCAACTGTTTTTCTACAACAAGATTTGAGATTAAATTGATTTTTTTAAAACTCGATTCATCTTTCTATAAAATTCTTTGGATTACCATTCGAAAATAAATAAAAGTAAATATTGGCAAAATGTTGAAACCAAATAGTTTTTTATATTTTTTTTTTGATTTACGATAGTTAAAAGCCTACTGCTGGAAATGAGTGCTTATTTACTTGCGATGGTTTTAAAAGTAAAATATTCAATTTATCTGTATTTTTACATATTACGGTGTTATTGGTAAGCCTTTAAACGTATCAAAATATTGTAATGAATTCAGAGATATTTATCAAATATAATATACTAAATAAAATGGGTTCCACCTGTAATGATGATATAAAAAAATAAAGAAAAATTTGAAAAAAAAATCAATGTTTTAATACATTCACTTTATTCAAGTTACAGTTAACATATCAACAGTACAATCACGCTGTTACTAATTAAAATGCTCAATGTTGTTATTTCAGTTCTCCGGATGCGTTCACAACTTATGTGAAATGTTTGTCGTTTGAAGTGTCCTTCGTCCGAAAAAAATTATTTTAACAAAAAGAAAATATAACATTTATTTCTCGTTTGGATCTTGATGTGAATTAAAACGAAAAAAAACTCTATTTTCATTAACTCCAATTTTATTGTACCTTAATCGTTATTGGTTCTCTATGTTGGAAACATGATTTTAATTATTGTTTGTATATAAAGTCATTTACAACTCGTAACCATTATTGTATTTCAAATTGTTGCCAGACTCTACGAAGTTGACATAAGTTTGTTCAATTAACTAGTTAAAGTTAAATTTTGTTCAATGTTTCTGTTTTGACTGATCGTTCATTCAGGAAAAGAAATGATTTTAAATTTTCGATTAATATAGAGAAGAAAGTATATCCAAATTATTTATATGATTTTCAAGAAAGTTTTATTGAATTGTGTGATAGAAATCAACCGAAAGAACTTAACTGTTTGAATAAAATTGGAATTAATTAAAATTAAAAACAGATTATCCTTGTCCATTCTCCGTTGCCATATATAACAATCATCAAGCGGAATGAATGCAATACATATATGTAAAATGATGAATGAATGCTTTACAAATTACAGGATAAATTATGTCAAATACCATTTTAATTCGTATCAATGGAATTAAATTCGGCATTCGGAATTAAAAACTAAATTCTTGATATATAATCCTATGAAAATAGAAAATTGCATTGTTTCTTTTTTTCTTAATTTTCTCTCATTATTTTAAAATCGTTTTCATCATAATCATAATATTGTAATGTGAAAGAGAAGTCGAAAGTTTAAATCGTTGCATGACTTGGTGTAGAGTTGGCTGAATTCATACAATTGCTCTGAAAACGTCCATCTTTCCATAATTTTTTTTTTTTTTTATTTCCTATTTTATATACAATTTTCTCTCTTTCACTTCAAAATATATATATGTGTATTGCATCAAAAGAAAAATAAAATTATTATTAGGTAAAGAATTAATTCTTTTTTTTTTTTTAAATAAAAAGTGTTTTTTAAACGAAATAATTTTCCCAGATTTATTGAAGAAATCGGCATTGATTTTAAAAGATTCGTGTAACTAGGACTAGTTGAAAGAAATATGAAAAACAAAAATTCTATCGCTTATTTGGAAATGTCAATTTGTCCGTTTTGTTTGTTTGTTTCATTGTCAAATTCTGTTGCGCTTCAAAGACCACGACAATCGATTATGTTATTTCTTGCAAATTTTGATGGGGTCGGGGAAAACACATGTGTGACAAAATTTCAAAACACAATGGGTGCTACAACACTATTTCGTCCTCTATCTCTGATTTTGCTCAAATGTAACTAAAACACAAACAAATGTTTTTTTTTTTCAAGTGAACGGACATGGAGACTTTCATTCACATTCCTTAACATGGAGACGAATTCCCCGTCGTTTGGACGATGACACATGAAACCGAATCAAAACCATTTTTAACGGGTTCCATTTATTGAACATAGATCAAACAAGCATCTCAATCGGATGCTATTTTGAATAAGAGACATTCTCATTGTTAAAAACTAAGTTATTGTATTCAATAGTTGGAGAGTTGATTAGCACTAATCGGGGATAGTTCCAGTGGCAAAATTAACAATATATAGATAGATAGAAGAAGGATAAATCAATTGGAGGAAGAAAATCATAAAGAAATTCCATTAAAAAAAAAGAAAATCAAAAGAACAATTAGTTTTGACATCGCCATTTACTTCGTGAAGGCCATGAACACCGCCCACATAATTTCTTGTGTGCTTGCTTTAGCCGCATTTTCATAATCTAAGTCCAATAATTCACGAACTCGACGCATTGCCAGCTCGTAGTCTTCGTCGTTCAGCGGTGCAAATGCATTCTCTAGCACATCACTGGCATGAGCTAAAAATATCAGTGACAGCATTCGTTTGTCCATGCGCTGTGGATCGTTTATCCATTTGGTCAACACCGAATCTTGGATCTGGTTCAATGGAAGGAAAAACAAAATCAAATAATTAAAACCAATTTTCTGGCATCTTTGTCATTTTTTTTCTCGATATTTTTCTCGACATTTAATTTTCGATTTTGATGACAGTATTTGTTACCTTTTTCACTAAACGACATTTAACTACATTGTCACTCAGCGGATGAGTTGTCATGTCGAAGAGTAGAAAGTTTTGCTTTTCCGTCGTCAGAACGCCTTTTTCAACGAGATTTTTGGCTAAGCGTTCGCGTACATTTTTCAATTGATATCGCAATTTCAGCGGATTCCATGTTTCGCCGCTCAAATATTCGATCCAACTTTGTACGGTTTCAGGTGGTTCCGTTTCTTTCATGTGTTTTAGAGCTTCATCCAGTAGCACATCGCCGGTTGGTGTGTCCGATTTTAGGATTACTTTGCGTGATGTTAGCCCTTTTCGTCGCATACCGGCACGTTCCAATTCGACTCGACCGCGCAAACCCAATTCAATGAGAATACAGCCACGTAGTCCACTTGATATACAGTCATTCCAAAAAGATGTGTAACCCTGCGAACGAACAACAGATAAATGGCCCAACGCCAAATTGGTTAAGCATTATTCTTTGTGATGAAGTAAATGATAAGAATCGTGACAAAAAATGACAGCCCGGAATGGTGATGATAAGGAACAGCCGTTTTCATTTTCATTGACTTCCGAAAGATAAGGAATTAAGGCTCTTTTGTACTAGCAAGTTACTACTAGCAACAAGTAAGCACAATAGAACGTACTTTTTTTTTAAACGACTTGGTTGACAAAAAAAAGAAACTATTTTAATGTATGCATGTGGTTTCAGCCCATAAAACGTGTTATATTTCATTTACGTTGGCTGCGATGGCAAAAAAATGGATACAAAATGTGGTTTACTGTTTGAACGCAATGCAACTACAGCCGCCTATAGGTATCGATGTAATCAAAATTACAGAATCAACAAGTAATCATTGAAAGACATACACATACACAAAAATGCCAGGGATTTCCTATGTTATTCATATTAAACGTCACGTTTTTTGTGTTGTACTGTTGTATTTACATTTCCGTGCGCCCAAATAGAATGATGCGCGATAATGAATAAGAAAAACAGCCGTAGATTGATAAATAGCATAAATGTTGTAATCAGTGCGTGTTAATGAATCGTACAATGCTACTTAATGAACGAACGGCATATTTCAAACAGGTTATGGCTTTTGTTGACGGTTCTCTTGTCTACAGTCGAAGTTTCGCTTTTATTGAACGGGCTGACGGTCATTGCATCGTTGGAAGAACGAGAAATGTAAATAGAGACAGCGATGGAAGGGGTAATAATTTATGCAGAACACACGCTATCAAGCATCGCTTCCGATACACTAACTTCAGGCATAATATTGCGACGCACGGTTTTCCATTGATTCTTGAAGAAGAAGAAAAATTGATCGACAAGATTTAACAATATATATTGCTATACGTCGCTAAAGAGACATTCATGTAATCAATACAAACACTTTGCAAGTGGTCTGCCGATCAATTGATGTGTTGGATGGTGAAGTCATTCGACGTAATGCGAGAACGTATAAAACAATCGCAATTTAAAAGAAATAAAAGTTGCAGTGGTCGTAGTCGTCGGCTGAAATGTGTGCCTTGCGATAAGCGATAAAATCAGTAAAACACATGTTCAAATAGAAGCAATTCAGTCAGCAAATCGCTTAGCGGTCTTAGAATTAGCACACAATCTATTTACATTTTTCATGTGTCGTATTTGTTCTTTTTCAGCCGGTTCGTTTGCTTCGTTCAAATATTATCGAAAAAATTTGGGTCGGGTATTTAATTAATTGTTTTCGGACAACTTGCCACTAAATTAGTCGCACACACACAAACACATACACCAAATGTCCATGTCATTAAGATGAAATGGAAAATTCAATCATCATCACCATGTAATTTGACAAATTTTTTTTCTTTTGGTTACCTCTTTGTCTTTTAAACCTAGCAGCAACACTTCTTCCATCAGTGTGAGTCGTGTTTCTTTTGAATCTGTGTCGTCGATATCATTGTCGCGGTCATTAATGATCACATCATTTTCATCGACACTGTTCGCTGTTGAGCTATTTGCCTCGGAAGTGCCATTTTCAGTGGCACGACTTTTATTTCGTCGCACTAAACCCTCCGTACGATTCATGGTGATTTTAGCCTCTGTCTCTGTCTTTCTCTCTGTTTACTTATAGACACACAAAATCGATGAGAATTTTCGAGCAAAATTCCGTGTAGAATCGATGAATGGATGCAATTTTTTTGATTTTGATTTATTTTCTGATGATAAAATTCGTTTGTTTAACGCTAGTCGATAATATTTATGGCTCGTTTTTCGCTGTTTGTGATTTCTTTTGGCATTGAATTCACACAAAATTATTAATCACTTTGATGTCCCACACACAAACAAACATCACACATTGATTTGTGTTCGAGTAGACGGAATCTCATAATACGAATTTAATCGAATTTTATTAAATTGTCCTCTTTTTATTATTTCTATCACAAAATTCAAATGTCGTCGCAACTTTTTACTGCAATTGTTTCAATTGAACACACCTAATCAAATTCTTTTTTTTTGGCGTTTGGTGCAATAGAAAAGAAAGAGGACGAGCAAAAAAGCAACCTTTTTCTACTTCGTCCATATAATTATTTAAGTGAATGTTGACGTTTTGCTGTAGTATTGTATATGGTCTATTGTACAAAGAAATTTGACACGACTTACATATCGCATTCACTACGAGATTCGACCGATACTCACATAAACACGACACTCAGAAATGGAGGAAATGTCCCATCAATCGGTTCAATGTGAAACAGCAGTGTTGCCGCATGTCACACGGGAAATATTTTCGCCAATTTGATTGTGTGAACATAGCGAAGGGGGAAGAAATTATTATGACGACTCGAAATGAGTGAAGTTTTTGGAATTTTTTGCGAAAAAAACTTTTTTCTTTTTTCAAAATATTTTCCATGGATTTAAATTCAAAAGTAGCCCAAAACCAAACTGAACGTTCGTCACCAAAAAAAAAATATCCCTCGTTTGTGCAAACTGTCAACCAGTCTCATATCCAACACACAAAACCGAGCACGAAATGTCACAACTTGAACTCAGTCCACTCATTTCGAATAAGCTGTCCGAGGCGAAACGTATTTTTACCGTTTTCATCATACATGTATTTCCATGCCGTTTATTTAATTCATTCGATTTTAATTTTAAATGTGAATTTGTTATTGTTATTGATATTGTTATACGTAGTGCGTGTTCAGTTGACACGATCGTAGAATTTGGGTTTAGTTAGAAAAGAAAACCAACAACAGCAACAACAGAACCAAAATGTTTGATGTCATTTCGACAGCAAAGAACACACAGTGGACGTCATTTCCCACTCTTTGTTCAAAGTACACACATTCGCATGTTGCAAACGAAGCGGTCGATTTTCAAGTGATCCCAGGCAAAAATTGCTTTGTGGAATTTAACAAAAAGTTTGGATTTGAATTGATGCGAACGACCAATAAAGACAACAAAGAGGTGATTCAACGAATTAAGAAGCGACAGGTCGATGACATTTCATGTGGCGCAATATCGAAGGCCGGTGGTGGCGAAATTGCCATTGGCATGACCACTGGCTTCATTCGTCTCTTCAGTGTGCACACGGGCGAGTATTTGCCTATCAAATTTAAACCGGATCGTGTTGGGAACAGCGTTCTCGGCTTGGATTATTCCAACACAGATGAATATTTGGCGGCCGTTTATGACAGTGCTGATGTCAA
>NW_022595245.1:7934633-7974068 GCF_009176505.1 Sitodiplosis mosellana
GCATTCGTACCCAGCGTAACTATCACTTCGAACACAACGCTCGATCAAACAGGCAATTGTACGAATTTCGAGTCATTTTCTACGACAGCTGGCACATCTCGCCTATCGGCCGGCCAAGATTCATTCGCAAAATTCGTTGATGCCTGCCATTATAATAATGTAGCGGCTACCGATTTAGCAACACCAAAACGACGTGACAGCTGGGGCGATCTCATGCCAACAAAAAAGATGCATGACTTTTCCTTGGATTCAATGGCAACTCCATCGCAAGTTTGGCCCGGCGCCGGCGATACTCAATCCGATTCGATTTTAAGCGTGCAATCACGGCTATCGATGGGTCAATCCGACCAAAGCGGTTTTCAGCGCACCTCCCAACCGCCAGAAATCCGAATTTCCAAGCCAAACGAGAAGAAAGAAAAGCCGGTGATCGAACTAAAGCGTCGACGCTTGACCGAGAAAATTGCATTGGAAGGCATCGAAGAAGAGGAAACACACGAAGCAGATGGTCAAAATGGTTCGACATACAAGAAATGGCTGCATACCATCAATCACAAAGTGTTTGCGAATGCCTTTGCTGCTTTCGTTCAAAAGGTGCATGAGGAAAATGATGGTGGTGAGACCAAAATCGAGAGCAAATTGAGTCAAGCGACACATGCTGCCGATGAAGAAGGTGAGTAAGTCAGAAGGAGTGGATATTTCAATTTAATTTCTAACGCATTTTGATATTTCAGATAAAGAAAATTGCCAAAACAATCAGCAGAGTCACAAATCATCCATCGCTACTGCGGAACCGATTACACACACGCCAAATCGTCGTACAAACAACACACACGACGAGAATGGTGAAATGATCACGATCAGTACAAGCGAACTGAATCAGACGCTCAATGGGGTGCTACAGCAGAAATTGGCTGCACTCGAAATGGAATTCGGCGATCATATTCGGAAATGGCAAAACAATGTTACATCCTACATGGATGAAAAGCTTCAAGAGCTCACCAGTCAAGTGCGTTACATGCAAGGACGCTACTTTCACAGTGACTTTAATCATCGTTTCGTTAATCATATGGATCTTGAAGGAGAATTGGATCTGTTTGATGAAGGTCTCGCATCTCTGTTGCATTTGGACAGCGTCCAAGCACAGTATCCGGTCTACGCAGCTGAACTGGAAGATTTGCGACGTCGATTCCATGAACAACAAAACTTGAATCGTCAATAAATCTCTAAGCCACTAATACAATCATTATAGTTACAATTGTACAAAATTTAGGTTAAGAACCATTTCGATAAGTTTGTAAAAATTCGCACAAAATTCGCATAAGTTTATGATTTTAAGCATGATTGCAATATCCACAGAAGATTCTATGGAAACGTGAGACACATTCTTAAGTCTTGCCAGTTGAAACTAATGATAAGTTATAGTACGCACAGTGGCAAAGAACCATAAACAATTTGTTTATCATCTTTTGCCGTTGTGTCGATCAGATTTTATTTTATTAATTCCACATTCAATGC
Organism: Sitodiplosis mosellana; assembly: GCF_009176505.1. NCBI lineage: Eukaryota > Metazoa > Arthropoda > Insecta > Diptera > Cecidomyiidae > Sitodiplosis > Sitodiplosis mosellana. Next base: position 7,936,149 of record NW_022595245.1, read on the forward strand.
TGGATATGAACAAGATTCTCAAAGTTTGAATAAAGATCTACTGGCATATAATAGTTGAAAATGTTTTGTTTTTCTTTGAAAAATATCAGGAAGATATTTGAACGAAAAAGGAGTACACGGGTCAACAGTGTTCGTGTTAACTCAACACAAGTTATGGTTCATTGAACGTCAGTTGGAATGAATTGCTTTATTTTTTTATTGAACGATGTCGAATACAGGCAAAGTAGACTAGCTGCTAGTCATTAGGCATTCGGCGATAAAACAAAAAAATATGAATAGATCAAAATTTGATGACAAGATGAAAAGAATGTAAACAATTCATTTCAATTCGCCAGTGAAAGTTATCTCAATACAAACAGTCGCAATGAAGAAAATCTTATGTGTGATGTGATAAAGATAAAATAGAAGAATATCAAAAACAAAACAGTTCCGCGGCGATAAAAATGGCGAGACGCATCATTTTAATCAGATTTTATCAGTAGATCTGAAGGTTTGCAAATATTTCAGAGTGGTTCAAATCAGAAATCTGGCTCATCTTTATCAGTGATTAAGAGCCAAGTCAAAGTATGGAAGTGAATTGCGCGCAAAACGGAAGACGTCCTCAAAAATATCGACGTATCATAAGCAAATTTGGCGAACGAAACATAAAATTCATCAATCTGCCACAGCGTTCGAAGCGATATATTCAAGATTTTATCACCACAATCGTGAGTTGATTCATATCCATTAGTCATAGACCTATTGATTTTTTACTCATCATTCTGATATCATATCACAGATTGAAACACGATGGCGAATTGTAATAGTTGCATTTTTGATCGCCGATTTTGGTTGCTGGACTTTTTTCGCAGTACTTTGGTATTTAATTTCATACTCGCACGATGATTTAACATACGATGATATAACTGGAATGTCATTGCACGAAGGAGAAATGACATGTATCAGAGGTGTAAAAAGTCTCACCGATTATTTTCTGTACAGTTTCGAAATACAGGTGAAATTTTTGTTATGAACCCAGTTTCATTCAAAACGGATTTTTATTTTCAATTTGTTGATTCAATTTGCTATTATTCGAATAATAATAAACTCATATCAGACAACAGTAGGATTTGGTGAACGATACCCAAACGAAGAGTGTCCAGAGGGAGTTTTTCTCTTCGCTATGCAAATTGTGTGCGGCATAGCCATCGATGGTGTATTGATCGGTATCATTTATGCGAAGCTATCACGACCACCAAGCAAACCGTATCATTCGAAATTCAGTCGCAAAGCTGTGATTTGTCAAAGAGATTCGCAACTCTGTTGGATGTTCCGAATTTGTGATCCAAATGGGAGTCACATCATTGGTTCAACGATACAGGCATGTTTATACGGTGAAGTTACGTAAGCAAGACTTTTATCTAAGATCGTTATCATTTCTTCCGCAAAACATTAAATTGTTTATTTCAAACAGTTAGGGTAAACATTCCAGACAGTAATTTACAGTTAATGGCTTCACATGCGGCTATTACGGTTACGGTTACGGTTACAAAATACGGCCTTATATTTTAGTGAACACGCATAAAATTCTATTTTCAGCTCGAACGAAGGCGACATATTTGAACACTTCCAATATCCATTGAAACTACATGACGAAGGTCAAGTTCATATTATATTCCCAGTGATCGTTTGTCATGTTATTGACAATAGTAGTCCATTGTACACACTCTCAGCTTCACAACTCTTAACGAAACGGTAAAACCATTCAAAATGTAATGAGGAATTTGGTTTGAGTATCTTTCATTAGAACAGATTTGAGATAATTGTCACATTGACTGGTGCATCATCATCAACTGGCCAAACCACCGAAGAAAGAACATCGTATCTATCCAATGAAATTATGTGGGGACATCGATTTGTGAATATAGTTCGATATGTCACAGAAAATGAAGAGTATTCAATTGACTATGACGAGTTTGAAACGACTGAAGAAGTAATAGAATTTTCACATCAAATTGAAAAATGAATGATACGACTAAATTTAGTCGAACTTTCTTTTTACAGGTTGATACACCTTTATGCAGTGCTCAAAGGTTTGATAGACTTTGTGCAAAAGTTAAAAGCCATTTATCAGAGAAATGGGATTCAAGTGATGCGTAGATTTGTACGTGTGACCTTTGTATACACTCCAGACCGATTTTCAGAGTAAATCGGCATACGAACAGATCAAACATACTATTTAACCCACAACCACCGAATAATGATTACGGACTTCAAAGAAACCCGATTACTAGAGCACAATTATTGTTTGAGCGCAAATTTAAATCAGGCGACATCCTAAACTTAAATCATTCGCAATTCAAAAATAAAATAATAAGCCATTTTAACCAAAATCGATAATCTGTAATTACCACCACTATAATTAGATAGTTGTCAATTTCTTATTTTTTAATTTTTGTTTTACCTAATTCTTTACTTTTTTGTTATACAAGAAAATATATTTATTTATTTTAGTTTATTAATAAATCATCATCAATCAACACAAATCATGATGAAATCACTAGGTGAAAAATGTAATTGGGATTTATCCTGTTTTTTTTTACCATTATAAAGAAATAAAAATAAATAAATATAGACTAGTCTTTGCTATTCAGAAACCATCCTAAGAATATTGAATTTGCAAACAAAGTTCGAAATAAAAATGTTCAATGTGTTCGAACTATACGAGGTTACAACTATTGATATAAATATTTTCGAATGAGAATTCATAATTTTTAGTTAAAATTGAGAATCTTTGTTTTTTTTTCAACAACTGAATCCGAATTTAGTAAACTTTAGCACAGAAACTGCAGTAGGCATGGCGCAATGGAATCGTTGATTTGACGTATACTCATAAAATTGTGTTCCACAAATCGCCATTTAAAATCCGTTTAATCAAGATCAAGTATGAAATACAAACACATCAGTGAGTGAATTCGTTCATTACACTGTCGAGAAAAAATGATTATTAAATAGAGTAAAGCTGCATCTATTTGTGCTAAAGCAACCAACTTTGAATCTACGCTAGAAAAATTTCTGTGGGCGGTCATTAAAACTATTAGATCAAATTATACATCCGAATCGTACTGTCTCTACTTGACGTGCTTTCGAATTGAATATGTTTGACTTGAATCTGAGTACAGCCGTGTGGCACTTATTCGATGTTCTTAAACGTATATCTGATGATAACAGAAGACAGTTGCTTTTCAATATCGCAGAAATGATAAACCCTAAAGTGAGCTGCCGTAAAAATGTCACAACAGCCGACGATATGCCAGGTGATAAGGATAAAGTATTCACATCAAACGATTCATAAAAAAAACGAATTTGCGGTGATATTGCTGAAGAAACAACAAATTTCACATCAGGCGCTGCTGTAAATAAAAAACAAGTAATTTGAGTGCATTTTTGCAAACATTTCAGATGGATTTTCTCCAACGGGATCGGAGCCAAGTCAAAGTATAGAAACGCAGTGTTCGCACAATGGAAGACGTCCGCAGAAGGCAAGACGTGTCATAAGTAAAACCGGCGAACGGAACATTTGCTTTGCTAACTTGCCACAGCGATCAAAGCGATACATTCAGGATTTTTTTACAACAGTCGTGAGTGGACTTCTATTGCGCTTTTATTAACTTCATTGTGAACAAAGTGGGATAATTTGTTGCAGATTGATACCCGTTGGCGAAACGTTATGTCCGCATATTTGATCACAACTTTTGGATGTTGGACGGTGTTTGCTATGATGTGGTATTTAATTTCGTACGCTCACAATGATTTGACGTACAACAGGGAAAGTGGCAAATCGTTGCATGAAGGCGAGATGACCTGTGTTGCTGGTGCAAGAAGTTTGGCGGAATTTTTTCTACTTAGCTTTGAAATACAGGTAATTCTTTTGTATTTCCCACTTATAGGACAGATAATAATGAATATGCATACCATAACGTCAGACAACAGTTGGATTCGGCGATCGATACCCAAATGAAGAATGCCCAGAGGCAGTATTTTTGTTTGTGTTTCAAATTGTGGTTGGTATAGCCATTGATGGAACATTGATTGGCATTATTTACGCTAAACTCACACGTCCACCGCGTAAACCATATGACCTTAAGTTTAGCCGCAAAGCAGTGATCTGTCAGAGAGATTCCAAACTTTGTCTAATATTCCGAATCTGTGACCCGAATGAAATTCACATCATCGATTCGATGGTGCAGGCATGTTTATTTGGAGAAATTTCGTAAGCAACAACTTTTTTTAATGTAACAAAGAACTTGTTTCATTTTCACTGTCACTGATTGACTGTTATTTGAAGGTAAACAACACAACAAATAAAATCTGACAATCCAATCCTGAAACTTGTTCTTTGTTTTTCAATATTAAATCAAGACAAATCCGTTGTATTGAGAATTTCCTTCAAGATTAAGAAAAAAAATCAATTTCATTCGACAAATGGCACTGGAATTTTTCAGATCAGTCGAGGGTGATATACTGAATCAATTTCAACATCCAATAAAACTTCAGGATAACGGTCGAATTCATATCATATTCCCAGTTACTGTATGCCATATGATTGACAGCAAAAGTCCTCTGTATACTCTCTCGGCTTCACAGTTTTTAGAAAAAAGGTAATCTATGCTAGAATCGTCGAAAAATAACGCATAATTCAACAGGAAAAAAAAATAAGGAGAAATTGTCAATAAATATTGTTTTCGCTATAGATTCGAAATTATTGTAACATTCGCCGGCGCATCGACTTCAACAGGCCAAACCACAGAGGAAAGAACATCATATCTATCGAGAGAAATTGCATGGGGTCATCGTTTTGTGAATATGGTTACATACGATACAGAGAATGGAGAATATTTTGTTGACTATGACAAATTCGATATGACTGAGGAGGTAAGGATTATTTGGATGAAGATAGAAATCCTAAGTATGAGCAATATTATTTATTTTCAGGTTGACACGCCTCTATGCAGCGCTGAAAGATTCGATGAAATTAGTAAAAATGTGAAGAACCACTTTTCCCGAGATGGAAAAAAGACCGACAAAGTTTAGACATTGAATGACCTGTTGTGACTATGACTTTTTTCCCTTTTAAATATTTGTTGAATCGATATATTGTTGGCAATTGAAAAGCGTTATAATATCAAAATAACTAAGATTACAAAAACAATATGTCAAAAAGAAATTAAAATCCAAAAGACAATTTGTTGTTCCATGTTGCGACACAATGCCATGATGATTACTCTAAAATTAGTCATCATTTGAATATTTCATCTCGTCAAACGAATCAACAAAAATGTATTCAAAATGCGGTTCAAATCCACCTGTACACAAAATAACCGAGCGAATTGGTGTGGCCATTGTCAAAAATATGCGCTGCCGCTAATTGATTTTGACATTTGGGCAACTGAACGTTTTGGTGTTGAGTGCAGTTTGCATTTTATATTGCGTATTGTTGTTGTGCTTGTCAACAGCGCTACACTGTCAATGGAAAGTCTCCTCACCGTACCAACGAAACATCTACACACGACAACCGAGAAAAAAAAAATTTAAGAAAAAAGTTTCAGCTGCAAAACAAAAATGGCGTGTACATGTACGTCTTGAATTCGTATCATCGGTCGCATTATAATCGGAATATTTTCGTGGAAAATTCGATTTTAAACATATTAAATCGATTCTATGTGACACAAACGGTGTAAAGAGGCATACAATTTCATTTTGCAAACCAAACATTTTGTTTTTGTTTGATTTTGGTATACCAAAATTGAGTTGATTTGTCGTAGCCAAAAGGGAAAAAATCAATTTTCAACATTTTGCTGAATTAAGTGGTGTTTTCTTATCGAAAAAGGATAACAAATGTATACAACACAGTAGGACCAAGCATTTGGACGGAAATTGTTTTAAAATTAACCTAGTGAGACAATTTACAGTGGGAAAAGAAAGTTGATTTGCATGAGAAGGGAGTGTAAATAGAGAGAGACACATATGTCAATGGCTCGACCACAATTGTGACAGTAGCTTCAATCTCTGTAGTGCATGTGTTTCCCGAGTGAAAGATTTTAATGTTTGATTCGTGCATTGAATTGTCTTTTTTTCTGTTGTTTGATGTGTATCATGCAATGACCGTGTGAATAAAGTATCTTACCTTGTAGTCAATGGTGTGGCATTTTTTTTAAAAATAAAGTGACTTAATTTTATCGTGGCATAGACAGTGTTTTTATAACATTTTGAACAAATGAAAAGTGAGAAAACAATGGACAAATCGAGCAGCAAAGCCGAATTTGATTCGGCGGAGTTCGAAAAGCGTTTAACCAATTTAAAAGACACACAGGATAGTATACAGGCGTTGTCAGCGTGGTGCCTACAGAACCGTTCTCATCACAAAAAAATTGTCACAAGTTGGTTGATCGTGCTCAAACAGGGTAAGATCTCATCAGATTTCCGTCAAACTCTGTTGCCGCCATGAATAACGATCAACATTATATACAATCATTTATATTTTTTCTGGGTTCATAGCATTCAGCTGTTAGAAAAACCATCAGATTTTCGCTTAATTTAAACTTTAATTTTGTTTCTAGTCAAAGTCGAGCATCGCTTGACTCTGTTCTATTTAGCAAATGACGTGATTCAGTACAGCAAACGGAAGAATTATGAATTTGTCGAAAGCTGGGGCACGGCATTGCAACGGGCCACCACAATGGTCAGGTATGTATTGAGCTACGAAAAATGTTTGTTTTTGACATGTCGATTTAATTCTAAGCCACAAATTGATTCACAGGGAAGAAAAAGTCAAACACAAAATCGAACGAATCTTCCGGATATGGGAACAGCGAGTAATTTACAATGAAGAGTTTTTGTCGGATCTGCGAGGCCTGTTGAGCATAAATCCAGCTAAAAAACCACCACCCAATGAAAATGACGATGAACAAGCGACAATTACCGTGGCAAACATAAAAAATTGCATTAAATTGGAAAAAGAAACGGATCGAAGTTTTAAGGCTTTACCAAAAGCATCATTATGTGATAAGGACACGATTTCCCAGTTGAAAGGTATGGGTTTTGTTTATATCACGTGTTTTCATTGTATGGAAATATATATGATGTTGTTGAAGAGTTCAAAGAATTATTCATTAAACGATTCTCAATATGAGTTTAATGATTGTCAATCTTTCCATTCAGACCGGAGTCAAGTGGAAGAATTGGAGAAGGAGGTGATTGAACGACGTGTCAAATTGGAGCACTACATAAAAACACTAACAAATGAAATTAAAGCTCGAACGGCATTGATTACGGTGTTGGATCAAGCGGACGCCTTTTACCACAATCAACGTGGTGAAGTGAAAGTTGTGGCAACGGCCTATCGCAACTATGGCAACAGCATTAAAACAATGAAACGAAGACTGGAAGAGCTCACAAAGACATTGCCAAGCCCAATACCATCGCCCGACATCAATGCACCATCGCCGGGACCGGCTGACAATGACTTTGTGCTGCCGGGAGAGAAGAACTTCAATCAGGTCAGCAATCAATTGAATTTTATTATTTCTATTGTTAAAATGTTGAATCAATAACAAAACCAGTAAAAGTAATAATTTGACACTTCCCTTTGATTAGAATGTTTTCAACGCACAAACCAATCGAATGATGGGTTATATGGACGGTGGTCGTTTGCCATTCGATATAAACGACTTTGCGACATCGAGTCCAAAAACGAAAGAGGCCCACATTCAGGTGATCGATTCGACGTCGGGCAAAGACAACAATGAGATTGATGATTTTTTCAAGACTCTAATGCACGACACATACACGCCGGCAATTCCCCCACAACCAGTGCCCGCTGTTAGCGGTCCAAATTATTATGAGTCGGCATTTCCATCGCAACAAACGAGCACCTACGAATTTACCCAGTATGAAAACACCTCCGGTAATGTGTCGACAAATTTGTTCCGTGGCGAAGCAAACAATTCATCGTACAATCAATCGTATTCGGGCACATTTAATGCGCCAATCGCACAACCGCCACTACCACCGCCACCAAATCGACAGGAGAACTGGGAAATGGACATGTCATGGAATTCGAATCAAGAATCAAGTTTCAATCATACAATGGATGCACCACGATCACCACCGCATTACGAACGTAAGGGAATTAATACGAATGTTATCGAATACATTGAACCGGGCGTGAATGATTCACACATTGCCGGCGCTGGAGACGTTGACCACCGACAGTTGATCTTGCCAATGAACGGTTTGAATGCACTCGGTGCCAAGGATCGAGGTCGTCTCATTGACGTAGACCATCGGAATCTGATTTCACTTACTGGATCACCGAAACTCTCCGAAAAGGATGCGAATGGATCACAGATTGATTCAATGGTAGTTTTTTTTTCAAATTCAATAACTTTGAACCTTAGGTTTTGATCTAATTGACTTTAGCCTGAATAAAAAAAAATACTCCAAAAAATAATGAATAAAGGATACAAATAAATCCTAAAAATTCCCACCTATTTCAGAGGAATAATGCGACAGATTCGAAGCTACTGCCACCGCCGTCACCACCCGCGATGCTATTGTCGTCAAATATTAGCACGTCAGACACAGGTAAAATGAATGCTCCGTTATTGCGATCTCCGATTTCTTCGAGATTCCAAAATCCGCCTTTGCAACAGCATCAAAGTGCTAAAGGTACATCTCATAACGATATCGGTCTGTTCACTAGCTCTTTCCCGAAGAATCACCGCTGATGTGTATGTGCATAGCGGTGCTTCGAAAGAGCTCTTTCAAAGCTCAAGAATGACATTGTTTTTTGTTTGTTTTGGTAATTTTTAGCCTCACAAAATCGATCGCCATCGAAAATCCACAACGGGCGCGACAACACCGAAAGCATCGACATGGAAATGTCAGACGAAGATTTTGACACAATTCCAGACTTTCAAAGTAAATTTTCCTTTCACATTCCCTTTTTTTGGTGTATTTTTTATGAAATTTCCGGGCGAAAAATGTCATTTTAGATAAATCGGTTGATGATTTACAACAATCAAATATGGAACCACGATCGGAAGGATTATTGGGTCCAGCACCAAATTTTGGATCACCAGACTGTGCAAAACGGCCAAATCCCTTCAGATCGAATGCACAAGATGTGTTACACCCGTTGCAACCACCACAAATGTTGCTCCATTCGAATTTGCCGATGCCAAGACCAGGGCCCGGTCCACGACCGTTGCTTGACATACCGACTGGATTCAATAATGCTCGACCATTTCTTGGTCATCACAATTCACTAATGCCTGATTCGCCGACCAATCAACCGCAGAGCCCATTTTTGTTAAATAATCCGCGGGGCATGTCACCACATGTCAACCAAACTCATTCGCCACAGATGAACTATCGTAATAATAATCAGTCGACACGAGGAAATTCGCCATACTTTAGAAATCAAAAAGGTCCAATGCGCGGCGGCGGATATCGTCCAAATTTCCGCGGAGGAGGAAATCGAAATTGGTAATTAAAAATTGCAGAAAATGAAAAAAAACAAAAAACAAAACAAAACGCATTGAGGCTCAATGATTGAGCAAAAACAACAGAGCAGCGCTCAACTAAAACAAAACTATGGCTGAAAAAAGCGAATGATTTTGAATGAAAATGCCATTGGGAAATGTGAAACAGGAACAGAAAAAAAAATAAAGAGATACATTCACTAATGTACCGGCAAATAATGGAATGCTAAGTCACCACAGACACACACACACACATTGATTTGAAAATGAAAATGTAATGAATTCTTTTCTCTATTTTTCTTTGGGTTTCTTCATAGACGTCAACTTTCACTGAGTGTTGACGTAATTTGAGGGTAGAATAAGCAACAAAAAACTGAAATAAACGCTAATCATGAACGGTTTTTTTTCCTTGAACTTAATATATTTAGCAAATCAAGTAAATAGACACACGTAAGAAGGATCAACATTTTTTTTTGTTCCTCGCTAGAACTCCAAATCGAAACTCATCCCATTTAGTTTTGATGTCACCACTATAAACTATTCACTTTATTTGTACATCACGTCATTGCTTCGATTTCATTCATTCATTTTCTGTTCTTTTAGCTAAGTATGTCAACAACTCTATAAAGAGTTTTACTTTTAACAAAATGACACAACTATATACTTTAAGGATTCCCCCTCAAATTATTTAATGAAGAAAAACACAACCTCAACATTTAAAATAAAAAAACTATTTGTATGTTAATTGATAAAATTTGAAGAAAAAAAAAACACAAAATGTAAATTAAACAAATAAATTATGTGAATTCTTTGCATAAACACCCATTTAACTTAGGTACAATTTTACGAAGCTAAGTGTCCTCATTCAAACACACAATCTATATGGATTTCGGACGATATTATGAATCATGAACAAACGAGAGAAAAAGAATCACATCAATTAGTTTGACTTGTTAGTCGTTAAAGTTAAATTTACAGCAAACAACACAGAAGAAAAATAAACGAACACAAAATACAAACAAAAAAAAACCAATTAAATCAGAGTTAAATAAAGAAAATTTGTACTTTTTGACTTTCCTTTGATCTCAATACATATTTAGCTCAACAACATTCCGCAAATTTTCTTCATTTTCTTCACTTTCAATTTTGATCAATTTTTTTCTTTGTTTTTTTTTTCTAATTATAAATTTAATTTAATTTGAAAAAGTGAAAGACACGACGGTCAAAAAAATCAGTCTTTTTGATGAACAAATTCATTTTTTTATATTTTAATGAAAATTTTTACTTTTTCACATTTTTGAGAAAGATTTGTTTTTGTTCAATCAAAAAAAAAACATTTTTTATCCAATTAAATTGATCAGTTTGCATGAAAATTCCCTTAAAAACCGATCCATATAGTTTTGTGTTTGCGGAAGAACAGCAAATATCTCGTGTTCAAGCTCTTATCAGTTGAAGAAAAAAATATTTTGTTTTTGTTTGTTTCGATAGTTAAATTCTGCTGTGATTTCTGAACATTGTTTTACTCTCGCTTGAACAACACGAAAACCGTGCTGTACATTAGGTTAATTTTAATTTGAATTGAACAAAAAGCAACAATTATTTATTCTAATCGAAAGATCATTTGTCTTCAGAACAAAGGGGGAAAAAAGAAGCAAACAAAATAGTTTTGACCAATGCCTTTTCTTGATACGTAGCATTTTTATGTGTTTAATTGTCAAACAATTTTCCATATAATTAAACGATTTATTGTTCTTGTTCGAATTTGCATTTATATTTCAATTTTCTTCTTTGAGTTCAATCAATGAAATGAAAATCGATCGTAGAGAAAAAAAAGTCCATCGCACAAAATGGCTACCGTGTTCTAGTCAACCTAAATTCAATTATTGTACAAAGTGACTGTTTTCACAAGTTGTTTCCCTCCCGGAAGAATCGATATTTTTCATATTGTCTCTTATCATGTCGGTTGAATGATCGAGCCAACCTGCGATCGGGCTGGAATATTGAATTTCATGGGCGGATCCAAAAGCGATAAGACCGACTGATTTTACCATCCGCACAATTCGAGGCTCATGCAAAATTTAATTTCAGTTTGACTCGATACATCAATTGAGAAGCATCTCTAAACAAGAAACTCCAAATTAAAATTTAAAAAAAAAAAACTCATTGAAATGTTAAAGAAGATGCGAAAAGTGTTCATTTTAATCCAAATCAGTGTTTTGTTATTCCATTATTTGTTGAATGGTAAAGGAGAAAATTTGTTGTGTGCCATTAAAAGCAATTTTTGCTGAAAGCGAAAAACAATTTATCCAAAAAGAACAAAAGACTTTAATAGAATTAAAAAAAAACATTTGTCTGTGATTTGAAAATTAAAACAAAACAAAAAAAATCTAAATAAAGTCTATGTAATATTTTGTCTACAAATTTCATTTTATTCGCTCAGGAGTTGAAGCCATTGACTGTAATATGGAGCCGAAGAACGATGAAGGACGCCTTCGGAAAACGTTATTTTGCAATTACGACCGCGACAATCGTCCAATATTGCGCGATGGCCCAATTACGATTCGATTCAAAATGATCATCAAAGGTTTCACGTTCAGCGATACGGATAGCAAATTGGTGGTTTCAACATGGTTGGCGATGGTACGTTTTGGCTAGAAATTCCGAGCATTGCCGATATTTTACGTTCAATTCATTTTAGACTTGGACTGATGACCATTTGAAATGGAATCCCAACGATTACAACAAGTTAACTTCGATAACGCAATCCAGTCAAACGATTTGGCAACCAGATTTGGCTATGTACAACAGGTATTATTCAATTCAATCATACAAATTCAATATTTTCTTTCAAAAAAAAAAAATCAGAAAAGTCCATCAACCAACAAAAATAATCCATAAATTAGTAAACAACTCCAAATTTTACAGTGACGTTGCATCTGCCACCGAAGAATCTTGTAAGGATGCAAATTGTGTAATTTCATCGACTGGCTCCGTGTCGTGCATTCCACCGTGTTCGCATACCGCCAAATGTATGCCAAACTACAATCGTTGGCCATTCGATGAACAAAACTGTACGCTGCATATTGGAACGTGGGTCAACTCGGGCGATGAAGTTGATTTTAATGTTTCGCGAACCGTTCTCACCGAACAAGATCTCTCCTCGCAAGACATGCAGTGGCGACTCATCGGAGCTACGTACACACGAAATCCAGGCAATTTCAGTGACACCCAACAAACATACCCATCGCTAAAGTTTACATTTTTAATGGAACGCCATTCGGGCAGCCATTCTGCTACCATTTTCATTCCAGCATTCGGTATGTGTGGTTTTTTTTTAACTGGACGAAATGCGATTGAAATAAATGTGTACAATTTGTTTGATATTGTATCATTTTAGCGTTGGTGCTATTGAATTTGATAACATTATGGGTGGATTCGGAGCATAATCACCGATTCATTTTGCTCGCTCTGAGTTTGTTGAGCCATTTTCTCTACATGCAACATTTATTCTGGATCGTACCTCATAACGGCGATACTGTACCTGATATACGTAAGGAATATTCGCATGAAATATCCATTTTATCCAACATCGCATTCAAAGCATTGTAAATAAATTGTCATCCAGAGATTTTCTTATCAATACTGTATGACCAAAAGGGCTGTGATAGTTAGAATAACAAACAAAAAAAACACATTGAAATATACGCATTTTTTTCATCGACTAAAATTTAATAACCACAAATTAAATGCTGACTCAGTTTTTCAACGCATTACATTCGATCTGATTTTTTTTCGTAATTGTTTGGCAAACGATGTTTGCTTGTAAATAAGCGTATCAGTGCTTCGACTCATTTGATATTATCAATGTATGATTTTGGACATTTTTTGTGGCTCTGTACGAGGGAGATATATATAGTACTGAGGAAACGATGCAAATGGTCTTTTTAATGAATATCCATAATTTCATACGACACATTCCTTTTGTTGAGTTTCTTAATTTGCATATTGCTTTACAAGAAGAATTCGATAAACACGCTATCAGTTGCTTAACAACGAGGAACTGTACTGTTATTCTCCAAAATTTCAAATTCGTCAACAATTAAAGACAATAAACAAATATTCCACTTCAGAATTGGTTTAATTCAGAAAAAGAAAAACAATAACTGAGTAATTTTTTTTAATAATAAATTGTAACATTTTGCCGCATTCCATTTAATGTGTAATTCCATACATGAACATCGGGGCACGTCATTTATGACAAACTGAACGTTTGCTGTACGCAAGCGATGAAACGTTACACTGTAAACACACGTCGAATTCTATCGCCGCCTGTCATGTGAGCACACATTGTTTTGTTGTTGTAACGCATGGTGCTAGAGCGAAGTGTGGTCAAGTGACTTTTTTGTCTACTGTGATGTATCGGGGATGTAACTCAGAGGTAGAGTGCTCGCTTCGCATGCGAGTGGTCCGGAGTTCGACTCTCCGCATCTCCAAGATTCTTTTTTTTTTCTTAGAATTTTATTTCTTTTGTATATTCTTCAAAATTTGTACATGTTGGGAAAAAATGTCCATAAATTTTGATTATTCCCTTATTTTAGATCGTTTCAAAGTCGAATTAATGATGATTAGTAAGATATGATTCTTTTTCATCCAGTTAAGTTATTCAAACATCGTGAATTCGTTGAAGAGCGTGATGTTTTTTTTTACATTTTTGTATAAATATTGAGAAACGGGCTAAAATGCATTTATCAATAGACAGTTCTAAACTAGGGGTTAGACACCAATTTCTAGCATAGCTAGTTTGTTCAAATCGGTTCAAATATGCGTTTAGTTTCTTCTAGTTTTTCTAGTATACAAGCAGAAACTCAAATATTCCGCTAGTATTTCTAGTATCTACCATTGCTTCTTCCATAAGTATTGTATTGCCAATGCATTTCTTATGGAAGGATTAACGGTACTTTTTGTAAACAAAACATTTGAACTCCATAAGCAAAGCATTGGTAGTATATTTTATGTGGAAGAATTTGTCCATATAAAAACCACGGGCAATGCTATTTTTGTGGAAGAGGCATCACTCAATTTTTTTCACAAATATTCTACTTCTAGTATGCTCAATTTTTGCTAGTTTTCTTCTAGTGTTATTTCGTGTCTACCCCCTAGGTTCTAAAGAAATAACATGCTAGCTCAACAAAATCAGATTTGCAACAGCAACTGCGATTCATTCATATCATATTTATACGTTTAAGTTGCCCAAAATCACAGTTCAGAATAATTATCAGTATGCATAGAATAAATTGGTTCGTTTCTTTTTTCTTTCAGTGATTTTCTTCCGGGATTCGCTGTTGATAACAATCACCTTGATAGTAAGCACGATCATCGTACAAGGGATGATGTCATGCAATGTACAAACTCCGGATTGGGTTGACCGAACAACAGCATACATGGGTAGCAACCGCTTTGGTCATCTGTTTTTGACAAAGCATCTCGTTACAATGGCATGTACACCATTAAATACTCCTCCAATTATCTCCATACAGTCTTTGGTGAATATTTCCATTTGAATGTTTCATTGCAGAAATTCGGCACACAGCTTGATACGAATGACGATGACATAAACCTCGTTGAGTCACAACCAAATGACAAACCCAACAACAAAAAAGTGACACAGGGCGTGTGGCGAACACTTGGAAATATTATCGATCGCGTTCTTTTTGCAACGTTGAGCATTTTTTACATTTGTATGATGGCACGCTTGTTGCCCGAGGACTTTCTTGATGCGAAAAATCCCAAATCTGTTGTGGTTGTTGGTTATTGATTTAGAGCAACAAAGAAAATGATCCTATGTCTATTTTGAGTTTCTATAAAATAAAACAAACCAAGTGACCAATCGTTTTTCATCGTTTTTTGTTATATTTTTCAAAGTTTTATTCGATTTTAAAATCTCTTAAAAAAGACTAAAAACGTTAAAAATGACTAAATTGCGTTATGTTTCTTGGGTAGTTCAACAGAAAGTTAGTAATAGCAATTTATTTGATAGTTGCTTTGTTTTTCCATGAAATATTCGAGTGTGATTGAAAATATGTCGATTTAAAGACAAAATCCGGGCCCATTTGGTGGTTGTGCCGGTATGCCACGTTTTCGCATTCGACAAGTGTGCTCTTCCAGCCGCCGACTTGCTTCAGTCACATTGTTTATACTTTTTTGAGACCACAGTTTCTCGGCCGCTGCACTGGCCCGTGGGAAAATGCGTTGCACAATGTTTGTGTCATCAACCACTTCTGACCACATACAAGCCTCGCCACCAATCAGCAAAGATTGTTGTTTTTTATCGCCCGGGAAATCGCTGGGTTCGCAAGTGTAATATTTTGTCCAATCACCACCATTCGACAACCAATCCAAATACCAACAAGACGATAAAATAGCGGGAAAACCACGCTTTGTGATTGTATTAAGAAGCTTTGATCTATTTGAAAGAGAACATTTTTTGTCAGTATTCATAGAAAATTCTCTCCTTTTTTGGTATTACCTATCACCAGTCCAAACGTGCACAACGGTTGCCGGCGCTAGTTGCACACCATTCTCAAACACTTCTTGCCAAACAATTGATTTACGTTGCAAATCTTCCACCATGTCTACAATGCGTTGAATGTATCGTTCTTCGAGTACTTCGTATCGGGTTATATTTTCCTTTTTCATGAAATCTCGAATCTTTGTACTCGAATTCCAACATTGAAAACCGACTAGAGTGATTAAAAATTGAACAAAATGATAAATATGTAAATATTGTATATTGTTTGAAAACATTTTCATGTGACATAATTTACACACCTTCATCACCACCTAAGTGAATATACTCGTCTGAAAAGACAGTTCCAACTTCAGCAAGTAACTTCTGCATGAATATGTATGTGTCTTCGTTTGTTGGATCCATTGGTCCTAACTTTCCACTGTACACTCCTTCGCAAGCAGTCAATAGTTCCGGGTGTGATACGCCCCAGGATCGTGTATGTCCGGGCGTATCAAATTCGGCCAACGTTCGAATTCCTCTCAAACGTGCATATTCAATGATCGCTTTGATTTCACTTTGCGAGTAAATCATATGCATATTGTATGCACCTTCAGCGCTCAGTTCAGGGAATGTCACACTCTCGTACGGAAAACTGCATATCAAAGGAAATATCAATTAGTTTTGGATGACTTACGTTACTTTATGTCACAACATTCTCTATTTACCTGTGGTCGTCAACGATGTGCCAATGGAACACATTCAGCTTGTTGTAAGCCATGCCGTCGAGGATTTGCTTTAACTTAGAAACATCGATAAAATGACGGGATGTGTCAACCAACAAACCACGATGCGAATACCTTGGCTTATCGTAGATTTCAGTTCCATTTACTCGAAGCTGTTGAACCGAGAAAATAAAACACATACATTTTTCCGCATTTTTTCGGTATCATAAAATACGAAGCAACGTGCATACGAGCAAAAAAATGTTCATATGATAATACAAAAATAAAAACCAATCAACTTATAAGCGATATATACACTGTTTACACAAAAAAACACTGTTTTGAATCAAAACTTTTGTTATTGTTATACGTTACCGCAGTGTGATCCGATAAAACGACCAACAATTGAGAAAACGACTCCAAACCACGCAAAATTCCCCAAATTGATTCGGATTCAAGATAAGCCGACGCGTTGGCGATGTGCAATTGATCTAGAAAAACAATTTTTGTTTGGATTTTTAATGGAAAAATGGTAGATTTTGTTGATATTATGTAAAATACGCTTACAAGTTTCAGTCATTTGTGGGTGAGGCTTATGCTCACACGGATTCTTCAAGTTAATCGTGATTTCGTCGAGAAATCCAGCAAAATATGAGCTATTTTGGATCTCTGGATTAGGATGTTCAACAATGTTGGGTCCATGATACGCATGTCGTTGACTATGGATATCACGTTTTAACAATGACTTTATTATTCGTTGGTATCGCCTTACGGCCGCGCTTAAAATATCACAGCTCTCACTTTGGATCTATTTGTTTTTCAAAAGAAGATTACACATTTTAATCTACTTGAACACGTACAATAAATTGCATGTAAATTCACCTTAAATTTCAATAAGCTCGGCCGAACGATGAAAAAGTCATCGGATGATGTTTGTTGAAATGGCTTCGGCCAAATTTCACCTTTTATAAAATACACATTGATTAGTTTTTAAATTATAAATTTAATGGAAAAGAACATTTATCACCTATGGTCGCTTTCACAACTGGACCCGGTTCTTCGATAAAATCTGGCGTACAATTTATAAAATGAAAATTCAAACAAATCCAAGGCAATAATCGTAAATTCATGGTGTTTAAAAATGACACAAAACTTATATGAAAAAATGAAAATCCTCGAGCTGAAACAACTGTACACTTGGCGAACGTTCAATCAAAACTGATCATTGTCAATGCTGCATTTCTATTAAATAGCATATTTTTAAATTTTGCTCTTATGTTTAGATAACATGAAAAATAAGCAAAATAATTCATTTTGAATATAAAATGTGGGTTTATTTACCAACTCACAATTTCGATCTGTCGAAACTAACTGTTTTAATAAATTTTTTTTAATTTGCCTGCCGACAAACAAATTTGTACCGTCAAAAATGGCTTTTTATTTTGGAGGAGAATATCTTGACAATTATTGGTTTGTTTGTTTTTCTTTTTTAAATGTGTTGAATTGCCGCTGCTGGCCTAATTACACATTGTTCATCAGTACGATTTGTTTTGGCACATTCAATGTTGTTATTACCCAATGAACACATGTAATGCTAAATGTTTGAATTTTGTGCATATTTTAATGTAATGCTAAATGTAGCACTAAAAGTGCAAAAATTGTGTGATTTTTAGATAAAATTTTGTTTCTGGGCACAATATGTGTAAAAATTGTGCACGATTTGGGAAAAAATTTACTATGCACAATAATTGCACGTGTTTGGCTCATTGGGATAGAATGTTAATTGAAATGAGAACAGAACGTAGACTTTTTTCTAGATCAACGAACCATTATCATTGAAACGAATGTGTTCGGATAAGCAAGATTTTTAATTAATTGGAACAAGAGTGCTATTTACTAATCTTTTTGTTAACATTTGCTTAAATTTGCATTAAAATCAATGAAAATTCACCCGAATCAAAAGCTGATTCAAAAATGGCATTTAGTTTCACAAGATCGTTGTAAGTCGGAAAATGTTGAAATAAATGTGAACAGATTTATTCACTCAAAATGAATCGTAGTAAATTTTAGAATATTTTATCCGTAAATACTACGATGTCGCAGTAATATTTACGAATCATTCGTATATATTACGATGGCTCAGTAATATCTACGATTGATTTGTGCATATTACGATGAATTTCAAAAAGTTACAGATTTTCGAATATATTCGTGTATTTTACTATGGCTATCGTGATTTTGCATCGAAAAATACGTCATCAATGTAGCGATGAAGTTCTATTTATTTTACGATACAGTTGTAAATTTACCATTTGCAACGATACGCATCGTTTATTTTACTAAGCAATCATAGAATACACGATGCAGCATCGTAACTTGAACGGCTGACCGTACGAATATAAAAAGGAAAAACTGATTCGTTAGCAATTGCGCGTCATTTCATTTCGTCCGTGCATTTACGAATGGCCGTGGTAAAATATACGAATGCTTAGTAGAATGTACCAATTATATCGTAAAATAAACAAAAGGTATCGTACGCCATGTCATTATTCGAACAGGTCTCCTTTTGAAATTCTTTTGTTAAAAAGAGTTTTTAGTTCTATACTCAATCAAGTATATGTGCATTTTCCTTCAAATAATAATTTATAGAACTTCAAAAATTATAAATTTACAACAACTACTTTTCTCTTTGAAATGTGACAACTTTCCATAGATTTCCTTGAACTTTGATTATTTTCTTGGCGCCTGAATTTTAAGGCATACCCATTACCCACTTTCACCAGAAATTTCAATTTGTTTGTGATTTTCACTTTGAAAAATGCAATAAATTAATTTCTCAAAGTCGCGTATTCCCAATAATGATTTGAAGATTTATCAAATTATTTGACACGAAGAAGCAATGAAACCATGCATAGTAGCATTTACGTATGCAATCGTAGTTTTAACGATGAGCATCGTAGAATGTACGAATATTTCAGCCGATGAAAAACCACTAAGTCAATCGTAAAATACACTAATATATTAGTAAATAGTACCACGTTATATTTTGAGTGTTGTGAATGTTAATTTATTTTTATTCAAGTGTGCAATTTTCAGTTATGTGTGATCATAGAAGACATCTTACAGTTATCAGACATTATTCACAGAATATTTCGGCCGAATTCCATTTCATTATATTATTGGGCCTTAATGATAAATACGACGATTGGAAAGGAAATGGTAATTAATATGTAATTTTCTGTTGAAAACAGTCTTAATTGGTATTGCATGACTGGTTGAAGTGGTATGTGTATGAAATAATTGAATTATTTTTGTAAACATTTCTATATAGCACATTTTGGTTGACGATCAAACCACTGCTATATGAAAATGGGAACAGAGTCTCTTTTTGGCCTAAATAAAAAAAAAACGAACCGAGCAGCATTTCTCTACCTTTAAAACCAAAATTAATTTTTCCAATTGATGTATGGGGGATGTAACTCAGAGGTAGAGTGCTCGCTTCGCATGCGAGAGGTCCGGAGTTCGACTCTCCGCATCTCCATGATTCTTTTTTTTTCTTCTATTTTTTCCTCTTTTATTAAATGTCATTTATTTATTATCCGAAAAATGTACACAGAAGAAAAAAAATGAATTATTCCATTATTTCTGATTTTTTTTTCAGAGTCGAAGTAATGCGAACGAGAATTTAGCTTGTATTCAAGTCAAACCTGGATTTTTTCATTCAGTAATATTTTTCAAGTGCCTTGAAGAGTGTGTCAACCTTGAAATTTGCCAACAAAGACGCAGAGAAACCGAATAACATGATTTTTTTAAATCGCGATTGCGATTCATTCATTTACGTTAAATTATAAACATTCCCGATTTCCCCGTCCATAATTATAATCATTATGAACCGGTATGCATACCATAATTCGGTTAGATTTTTTCCTTCCGGGAATAACTGTTGATAACAGTTGCTCTGATAGTAAGCACGGTTCACGTTTCGTTTACTCAGTTGATTATTTTCGATGTGTTTTGCTTTTTCAGTTAAAAAGAATGTTAACATGTATATGTGAAAAAATGAAGAAAACATATTCTAATCTCAACGGAATAATTCACTTGAGTGAATCACATTTTCTTTATTAAGTATGATTAAAAAAAATGTCATTTTTAAAACCCCCGTATAAAAAATCGACTACTTCATCTACAATTCAAATTACTACATTATTTACAACAAAACATTAGGAACAAAATCCGGGCCCATTTGGTGGTTGTGCCGGTATACCACGTTTCCGCATTCGACAAGTGTGTTCTTCCAGCCGTCGTCCAGCTTCAATCACATCTTTTGTACTTTTTTGAGACCATAGTTTCTCGGCCGCTGCACCTGCCCGTGGGAAAATGCGTTGCAATATATTCGTATTGTCCACCACTTCTGACCACATACAAGCTTCGCCACCAATGAGCAGAGCTTGTTGCTTTTCATCGCCCGGAAAATCGCTGGGTTCACATGAATAGTATTTGCGCCAGTCACCGCCAGTCGATAAGTGGTCCAAATACCAGCAAGTTGACAGGATAGTTGGAAAGCCACTCTTTGTGATTGCATCGAGAAGTTTCGCCCTTTGTGAAAAATGGAAAAATAATGCATTAGCTTGAAGTTTTCTTTAAAACTTGCAGTATTACCTATCACCAGTCCAAACGTGCACAACGGTTCCGGGTGACAGTCGAACGCCGTTCTCAAACACCTCTTGCCAAACAATTGATTTATGGTGTAAATCTTTCACCATGTCTACAATGCGTTGAATGTATCGTTCTTCGAGTACTTCGTATCGGGTTATATTTTCCTTTTGCATGTAATCTTGAATCTTTTTGCTTGACTCCCAACACTCAAAACCAACTGAAAATGGAAAAATATTCAAAATGAATAAAACAACATTTGAAATGTTACATTTGCTCACCTTCATCACCACCCAAGTGAATGTACTCGTCTGGAAAGACGGTACCAATTTCAGCAAGTAACTTCTGCATGAATATGTATGTGTCTTCGTTTGTTGGATCCATTGGTCCTAACTTTCCACTGTACACTCCTTCGCAAGCAGTCAATAGTTCCGGGTGTGATACGCCCCAGGATCGTGTATGTCCGGGCGTATCAAATTCGGCCAACGTTCGAATTCCTCTCAAACGTGCATATTCAATGATCGCTTTGATTTCACTTTGCGAGTAAATCATATGCATATTGTATGCACCTTCAGCGCTCAGTTCAGGGAATGTCACACTCTCGTACGGAAAACTGCATATCAAAGGAAATATCAATTAGTTTTGGATGACTTATGTTACTTTATGTCACAACATTCTCTATTTACCTGTGGTCGTCAACGATGTGCCAATGGAACACATTCAGCTTGTTGTAAGCCATGCCGTCGAGGATTTGCTTCAACGTAAAAACATTGATAAAATGACGGGATGTGTCAACCAACAAACCACGATACGAATACCTTGGCTTATCGTAGATTTCAGTTCCATTTACTCGAAGCTGTTGAACCGAGAAAAAAATACACATACATTTTTTCACCCATTCTTTCGGTATTATAAAAAAACGAAACATGCATTATCCACACGAGGGAAAAAAGGAAAAAATATTGAGAAAAAAAAATTAAAACAATTTATACTTAAGCTCTGAACAATCTACGACAGCAAATGACCAAAACGAACTTTTTTTCTCGTTCGATATAATACCGAAATAATTACTACAAAATACAAGCCATTTTGATATTGGTATACGTTACCGCAGTGTGATCCGATGAAACGACCAACAATTGAGAAAAAGACTCCAAACCACGCAAAATTCCCCAAATCGATTCGGATTCAAGATAAGCCGACGCGTTGGCGATGTTCAATTGATCTAGAAAAACCATTTTTGTTTGGATTTTTAATGGGAAAAAACGATCGATTTTTTTGTTATTATGTGAAATACGCTTACAAGTCTCAGTCATTTGAGGATGAGGTTCACGCTCACACGGATTCTTCAAGTTAATCGTGATTTCATCGAGGAATCCGGCCAAATTTGAGTTGTTTCGAAACTCTGGATTTGGATGTTCAACAATGTTGGGTCCATGGTGTGCATGTCGTTGACTATGGATACCACGTTTTAACAATGACTTTATGATTCGTTGGTATCGCCTTATGGCTTCGGTCAAAATATCACAGGTCTCACTTTGGATCTATTTGTTTTTTTAAAAGAAGAATACACATTTTAATCTATTTGAAAACGTACAATAAATTGCATGTGGATTTACCTCAAATTTCAATAAGCTCGGCCGAACGATGAAAAAGTCATCGGATGATGTTTGTTGAAATGGCTTCGGCCAAATTTCACCTTTTAGAAAATACACATTGATTAGTTTCTAAATTAAAAAATTTTTTGCAAAAAAAACGGTCATCACCTATGGTCGCTTTCACAACTGGTCCTGGATCGACGATATAACAATTTACAAAATATAAATTCAAACAAATCGAAAGTAATAGCCACAGCTTCATTTCGTTCAGAAATTTATTTGATGATAAAAGAAAACGTTTACGATTGAGAAGCAGAATTTGGAGCGAAGTATACACGCCGAGAGTCCATACAAAACTGATTATTTTCAACGACACACATCAACATTTGGTCAGTTTTATATAGGAATGCACTGAATTCAAAGTCAAGCATGCCAAGAGAAGGGGGAATAACTTCAGACTATATATATATATAGTTTGAAGTTGATATGTGTTATCGCAGTCAGAACTAACATATTTAAATAAGTATGTCAAACGTGTACGTAGATAAAAACGTTCAAGTCTCAAAACTAAGAAAAAGTGAACGAAGAATCTTAAATAAAAATAAGTAAGCGAAAGCTAAAATTATCGATTGCTGATATAGAACAATAGTATTGAATAAATTAATTGAACTAAATGGATCTAGAAATGTTGAAGTTGTTTTTTTTCTTCAGATAATGACCAATATGTATTTCGACTTATGCAGTTTGATCATCACAAAAATAAATATTCAATAGATTAGTAATCTGATTACGTTTCTTTTTTTTCTTCATAATTAAATACCATCAAATTTCTCGTGAAAATTGAAATGATATTTTTTAAATTTCGACTTCTGGACGTTAATACTCTTTGCATGTGCTGAATGCCCGAAAACAGTTGAGCCGAGTTGTTTATGTTGGTGCTAGCTACAAAAAATACATGAATATTTTTGAATATCTCACATTACAACACAGCGGCAAGTGTCACTCACAGCATGCTCCTTATCTCGCTATATATTTTGCGTTAGCATTGATTGTGTATGTACTTCATATGCAAACTGACCACTTATATTGTAGAGACGAAAAGAGATGCATGAAAGACGAAAAAAGATGCATAAAAAGTGAGTATATAAAAGCCAACTGAAGCGCAATGGGCCATCATTCACATTAACACATAATTTAAAGCGACAATTGTTACAACATGACCATTAAATACAATTGCCCATTTTATTAAATGTCACAAACACTCCGACCCACACATACATTGCCGCATTCATCGGTTGCGTCGTTGTCGTATGGAACGCCAAAGGAATGTCTACAAACGAATAAAAGTGAAAAAAACAACAACAGCAAAATGCTAGTGGCCGCTTATCATGTGTGTGACGTCTCATTCCCCCCCTCCTCTCTCTCTCTCGCTCTCTCTCTCTCTCTCTCTCTCTCTCTCTCTCTGTGTGTGTGTGTGTGTGTGTGTCGTATCAACAACAAATAATTTGCTGGCAAAAAAAAACAATACAAACTGGAAATGTGGCCTTATGACACATTTACCGTATCGCTTTGTTTGTTTTCTTCGTCGATTTATCTCTGAAATCGATTTGATTAAAAATTCTGTTTTCTGCAACATTTGCACGTTAATTGCATGCTTCGGTGCTTCCCGGAATAAAATGAAATGAAATAATACAGCGATTGAATTACAAAATGATGTCACATGTTCGCTCTTTTATTACACTCAAACGTTCGATTTAACACTAATTTTCCTATGGTAATTCGTGGATGGTATTCATGGAAGCGTTCAATGAAGACAATGTTAATTTGCTACCCTAAATGTATTGAATAACAAAAAGTCGAATGGTACATGACAAATTACATTGTAGCACACAAAAAAAATGTATTGAGAACAGAACAAAAAAGTCTTTCTTCTCGATTCGCTTATCGAATGAAATGTAATTGTAGTTCTTCAATTTATTACTTAATTGTCTATCAAGTGGTTTCCCAATCGAATGGCAAACGTTGATTAAAGGGAAATGAGCAACTTGATAGGAAAATGAATATAAAAAACAAGATCAAAAATAGAATGAATTTCGTCGATGTAACACACACACACAAAAATGGCTAGTCTAGTCTATGGTTCAAATGCGATGTCATCTAATCCGGATATTAGGTTGGCAAGCAATTCCAGGAAGAATGCTTCGTTGTCATTCGATGAGATTGTATTTCTACAGTCGTCGATTATGCTTTGAACGGTCCGTGCAATCGATTTCAATGTTGCCTGCAGAACAGAAAAAAAGAGAGCACCAATACCGTAAATACGTTAGAAAATGTTGCGGAAATTGGTTTGCTTAAGCAAAATACCTGATTCCACTGATGATGCATCAATTTCATGCATTGTTCATTTAAAAAAGCCACGCTCATTAAACCATTTTTGATCAGTTTCGTAATGAGCAAAGCCAATTTATCGAAGGTGACCGGCGGTCGGTACTGTTGTGCAAATATACAAACGGGCGATAAAACCATTGCGAACAAGTACATTGGATCGAATGATTTGGTCTTTTTTGATTGGTCTTCGGTGACATTCGCTTGAGTATCACTATCTTGAGATTCCGAATGACCAGCCGTTGTTGTTGTTGTTGTTGTGGTTGTAGTCGGTGGACGAACGAATACCGCAAATTGTTTACTTTGCCAAAGACTGATGAACTGATCGATTACTTGCTTCGTGACCACATCATGACAATTCCAAACTAACAACGACAAAAAAGATCAAGTTACAATTTAATTATTTCGCTTTCTGTTTCCACGCTCTTCTCCGGTGTGTCTGTTTGTCTATCGTAGAGGAAACGAATCACTTACTCAGTAAAAGTACCAACTGAACCGACATATCGCCAATGGTTTTGTACATTGGATCGGGCAACACGTGCTCTGTGATGCACTTTCCGATTTCCCAGCAAATTTTATTAACATCGTCGCTATTGATTTGCGCCGGATACATTGAAAGCTGATGCAATTTACACTGAAGCTCGTCGAACGTTTGCCATGGTGGTCGTTTCGTTAAATCAATATGGATCGTATTTTTCATTTGTGGTAAATTCAACGGTGTATTTTTCAGAACCTTTTCCACATCGGCTTGAATATCCTTGGAGAATATTTCTAAATGGCGGATGGAAAAAAAAGGAAAACAACAAGAAAATGAGGTTTTTTTATGCGAGCGTGAAAGATTTTGTTGAAGAAGAAAAAAAACACATTTGGTTAATGCCCATAACAAAAAAGTGGAAAATGCGGAAATCAAATTGGAATATTCAACTTGGGATAGGTAGGTAAATTTTAATCAAATTACCGATGCCCTTCAGATTTTTCGAGCGCCATTCGTTGATTTTGGCCAACGCTTGCTGAACAGCAATATTGATGCAAGTTAATTTACACGCATCGACCGTTTCGTGCGGCAGCAGTCCATCGAATGTTATCTACAAAGTTGGTAAACAAATTGATTGATTAAACATTACATTTTTCTGTTGTTTTTGTTGTTGTTACTTAGGTGGAATTCATTTTTCGCCTTCAGCTCATGCTGTTTACATTTGCCGAGGAAAAACGAACGAAAACAGCGGATAATCTGCTTTTCCCACCATCACCCACATCCAGATTTTTTTTTAAATTCTAAAATGCAATCAGGTTTTTTTTCTGTACCCGCTTACCTTGACTCGTTGCAGAGCTGCTGGTGTTACGAAATCTTGCCATTTTTTCAGCAACTCCTTTTCGCCATTCGAATAGATGCGATACAGTTCATTTAAGATGGCATTTGAATCTTTCAGCTGAATTTTATCAACCGATTCAATGATGCTTTTCTTGAATGGTATGAGTATTTCCACTTGAAAATCCTTAACAACAGCGGAATAAACGCGCTCTTGTACAAATTCAACAGTTCGTCGCACGGACAAAGTTTGTGAGTGCAAAAATGCTTCTACCAATTTCGATTGTGCATCATCGTCTTCGTTTAGCAGCTGTTGTACCGTAGGCGGTGTTTTCAGTGCATTGTTGATTGACGGCGGAGCTTCGCAAATTTTTGGTGTAATGTGTCGGTAGCGACCAGTACGAGAGACAGTTTTTGAATTGCGTTTTGGCATGATTGATACACGGAAATCGGCTAGAAATGGGCAAGCTGCCTGCAAAACCGTTTCGAGTAATGGATCAAATGTTCGGGTATCTGACAGTTTTTTATCAGCTCGAGAAGTTTCAAGCGCCATTTGTAACTGTAAATCATTTGCCAGCACATTTTGACCAATGTTAAACTTTTCCAATGTGCCCGTTATTGTGTTTGTTTGTGTGTCACTGGCCTTAAAGAAGATTTGATGTTTCCCTGAGAAAAATGCCGATAAGTCTTTGGGTACGAATATTTCGACGGCAGTCAATTCGGTTGAACCCAACGATGGATGGGATTGCATTATGGCCTTTAGTTGTTTACGATTCTGACGATACGAATAGTATTCGTTTGGCACGTTAGGTTGATCAAACAGCCAGCCCAAACAAGATCGTATGATAAACACTGACGTTTGTCGCATCGATAACATTGTATTATTCTCAAATTCGGCTGTCATCACGTACAATTCGTAGAAAATATTGAATACATCACGATAATAGTCGGATCGTAGGCTAACTGAATCTAACATCGAAATGAATTGTACGATCCATGGCAGTGTCACGATTAATTTGTGATTGATGATGGACTTTTTCAGTATCTCCTTGATGTCAATCATTGTCCGAATCTATGGAAATAAATTACAAATTAGTTATCTGATCTGAAGAGGGTGAGAGAGAGAGTGAGTGATTAATCTGCATTTGACAATGACGTGTGTTTCCCTCTGTAATAAAGGCTTACCTTGTTTCTAAGTTCAATTTGCCGGTTGTCAACGGTGGTGTTCACACCAAACTCATAGATAAATGGCCGTGCCACAATTAGACCCAAAAATTTCGCCAAAACACTCAACGTGGACAATGTCTCCGGTTTCACGATGTATTCTTGTCGATTTTCAGGCTCGTTCTCGTCAATCGTTGACAATTCCAATGTTTCGAATGATGAATCGTTCATTTCCATCAATTCGTTGGTCAAAACGATTTTCAATTGCTCGATAAAATTCGTTTGATGTTCGGCAGCAATTATGAAATCCTTGAAAAATATTTGGTTGCCCGGAAATTGGAAATTCGTGCTGAAATGGCTGGGCGCAACCAAACGTTGTTGTAATTTATTCAATTTACCCGGATCAATATTGGGTAAATCGGATTGAATGACCTCCTGTGTGATGTATGTGTGTTTGTCCAGCAGCGCGATGTGAAAGCAGAGAGAGAAGAAATAGAGAGAAAGAGAATGAAATAGAGGGATGTGATGCGATTGGATTGAAGAGAAGGAAAAAAACAACAAATTGAAATGAGTTTGGAGCAAGCAGCGAACGAGCAAGAGAATGGAGAAAAGGAAGCAAACATTAAATTGCGTTTATTGTCCCACTAATCTTCTACGCTATGACTCTGGAGTCACATGCTGTTGCGAGAGAGAGAAAGAGTGAAAGGGACATTTCAAACCGTTAGGTTGACTAGATTGAATGTGAACGTAAAAATGCGTTCCTTTTTTGCATCACTGCTGCTGCCTTTTTCTTGCTTGATCGCTGGCTGACTGAATGGCTGGTATGCCACTCGTTCAAAATTGAATATTTTGTGCGAATGAGCCCGGGCATAAGCAAAGCCAAATGCCGAAATACCAACTTCAAAACGACGACGGACATGTGTTAATGGTACGTACGTTGAAATTACACGATAAAATCAATTGTGCTGTAAATAGTTTTGCCATGTGCGCCATATTTATTGGATGATCCATTTCATGGAGCATAGATCGTACTTTACGTCCAAGTTCGGTCTCAAAGTCCCATGCCGGATTTAAGTGCTTTGATTCCCATATCCTTCAAAAATAGATACATACGAGAGAAAGACAAAAAAAAAACAATGTGAGACAGACACAAATAATATGAGCATATAAAACAAGAATTGTTGAACATCAATGGCTATAAAGCGAAGCACACAGCTCTGCACAGCACAGCAAAGCAAAGCAAAGCATTCCAAGTGATTCAATGGAAATTGATGTGGCACAAAAACGAAAGCACTAAATCCAAATAAACAAATACTCATTGAATTAGTGCATCGATACACATTCGGATGCCCAGATGTCGATTATTTTCTCCAGAGATGTCTTTGTTTCCTGGTTAAATTGCAATTCCATAAACGAATCACACGGTTTGCTGCTGCTGTTGCTGCTACTTTTTTGTCCCTGGTATACGGAATTACATAAAGTGTGTGTTCATGGTAATATGCGGAAAAACTTTAACGATTTTTCAAAAAACTTGACAATTGTCGAAAAGTTTGTGAAATAGTTTCGTTAACGATATTGTTGATTTTCATTTTTTTTTCTCTTTTGTTTCTCGCTCTTTAAAGTTGGAAATGTTATTTGTCTTGACATGTAGAGCGGACGAGAATTCCATGAAAACTGTTGATAAATCAGTGTTGAAAAATAATTTGCACTACTTTTCAAAACTTTTATCCCACTTTAGTGTGAGCCATACATGTCTGTTCAACGATGGACGATGATGATGACGATTCTCATCGTAACGAAGAAGAAAAAAAAACGGCGAAACGCCTGAAATTATCATAAATCGTCCGAGCGGTGAATTATCGCTCACTGCGCCCGTTCGCATTGACTGAATGATGGTGTACCTACCCTAAAATGCTGTAAAAATGATCTCGTTGCTTTTTGAAGGCAGCTGCTTCACGGGCCGATGGAAAATTCATTTGTGTATCTTGCTCTTGCTGATAAAATACTTTCATGCTGTTGTTGGGCGCAAGCAATGCTGCATTTGAACCACCGACAAAGTCACCACTGTTCGATGTATCATGAGTGCGTAACGGCCGCTCCAATTGCATTTTATGTGAGTACACACTCGTTAGATCATCCTTTATTGTCGCATCCAATGTCGTTAGGCGTTCGTTTTCAAGCAGCACTTTTATCGATGTCACGTCAAGCATGCGAAGGATATTTTTCTGTAATTGCAGAACGCCCAAACCAAAATAAACGCAATTATTGATATTCTTCAGTAGCAAAATGGCCGAATGCACGGAATCAATAGCAACGGTACTATTGGCAACAGCATTTACTGTTGTGGCACAGGTGCTGCTGACTTTATTCAATCCAATATCAACGGCATTTCCTGTCTCCTCTTGTTGTTGTGGCATCATCGGCTGCTGTTGCTGCTGTTTCACCATCGTATCGATGGTGTTTTGTTTCGCTGTTGCCTCACCGACCGCATTAATTTTACTCAATGTTGACTCAATCGCATTAGTTCGCTCGTTAATGCTGTTACCATCCAACATATGCGGATTACGGTCGTAATATTCGTCTACATCGAGATTGATTAAATTCACCAAATACGCAACTTCAGTCAGAACATTCGTTACGAGATTCAAGTCAAGCACAATCGAATAAATATCAATGAATTTATCAAGCATCGGCTTATTTGTGATTTTCTGCAGGTCAATTGGTGGTGCGTTTTTTGTTGCTGTCACACCCATTGCCGTTTTTTTACCAACCATATTCAGTTTCTCGTGCAATAGCGCACGTAAATTGGTTTCGGGCGGTTGTTCTTCTTGAAATACACGGCGAATCATGTCCTTTTGTGATTTCAGTAGATCGTGCGTGCTTTCGGCATTCTCTTCATGTGCCAATTCAAGTATATTATTATCGCTGCGAAAGGCCGGACAATTGAATTCATTCAAACTGCCACCGATTCGTGTAGGTACCACACGTTTAGTCGGTTTGACGGTTTGATTTGACTTGGGCGTTGTTGTTATTGTTGTTGTTGCTGTTGTAGCTAACAGTGGTTGTGCGACTGACGATACTGATGTCGGGGTCAACGAAGTTCGATTCATTTTTCCTTTAGGCATAAAACTTGGAAAGTCTTTTTCATGCGAAACATTTGCGGCCGTTGGTGTTGTTGTTGTTGTTGTTGTTGTTTTTGGTGAACGTTCCGATGAATTAAGCGATTTGCGTGCTTTTTGCGAATGTTGTTTTGATGTAAACGGTGCTAGAAAGTCACCCAAGCAAATGTTCGACGTATTTGCGCTACGTCTATCTTTGGACTTTTCATGCGATTGTTTTATGCCAACCGATGTGTCAAGGCATGTACTGCTATCGTCAAACGAATATCTTGAGTCATTGGATGATTGCTGCCGCGAGTTGTACGACATTGTTGTGTTACGGCTGTGGCTATTTCCGCTCCGGTTGCTATAGTGATGCGATTGGAGTTGTGACGATGACAAATTTTGCTTGCTGAACGACGGTGTGCTCGTAGAAAATGCAGAAATATTCTTCGCTGGCGTACTGAATGCATGTATTCCCGGGCTATTCAAACGATGCACCGCAATGGGAGTCAATGTTTTTTTTAAATCTCCCGTAAAATCACTATACAATGGACTCTTCACCGAATCAAACCCATCATTTGCTTGTGATTGATCGACCAGTTTTTGTGATGTTCGCAATTTTATCGATCTGTTTGATTCATTCGGTGAATTATAAGTTGACGAAAATAAATCACGTGAAATGTTTTTGTTGCTGCTGCTGCCACCTCCACCACCACCACCACCACCATAAACAACATCATTGTTCGCGCCCAGCGATTTTAGTTGTATTGAATTGTTAGCGCTTGTGCTAAATTGTTTCGCACTGATTGCTCGTTCAGCCGTGTGACCTATCAGTTTTCTCGGTGTGTTGCATGATGATGAACAATTTTTATTGTACCTATTGTGTAGGGCAGAGAGATAGAGGGAGAAAAAACACACATTAGAAACTGCTGAACTACGTAAATAAATAAATAAATACGTAAATTGTTCCATTGTTACTGATAATGTTATGAAATTGTTATGAATAATAATTTTGGTATACGCTTTGGACATTTCCATTGTATTCAATCGATTTGATTCCATCCATATACTTTAACATACACACGTACACGTACACGTATACATATATAAATACAATTTTTCGATGACTCCATACATTTGGTTATTTATTGCACCAAAATACCAACGTCATGAAATTCGCTTCTCTGTGAGTTCTGGTGTGCTTCTGGTGTAGCTGCCGGTGAATTCCAGAAGAAAGCGAGGAAAAAAATGGTATAAAATATAAAGAATGTGCACGCAAATAACCGAAAGAGAGAGCAAGAGACAAAGATAGAGGAAAAAAGTGCCATGTAAATCTGACTGAAATGGCGAAGGATTCAAACCAAAACTCATCACACATCCACAAAACATTGTTGCGCCACATTTTACAAGTATTTCTGGTGACATTATTTATTTATTTTTTTCGTTTAAATTCTCGTTGCAAAAATAATAATTGGATGACATCGGAAAAAAAAGTCGTAAACCATTTCAGGAAAATAAGTTTATTTCTTCTACAGTGTGACGACAATTGGAACAGAGAAACATTTGGTTCAGTACTCTAGGAATACAGATGGGTAGCTAGAGAGAAATACATGAAGGGGAAGAGCGAGATAGAAATGTGAGAGAGAGAGAGAGAGAGAGAGCATTTATCGAAACAGAAAGAGATTTTCCACGGAACTGGATTTAAACGAAGAGCTGGGCCTATTTTTATGAACTTCTGCTTCACTGAACAAAAATAAATATTTCATTCGATTCTCGTTTCGCTCAGAAATAATAATAACAGTAATAAAGGTGAAATAACATCTGAATACTGCTTAAACAAACGCAAGGATAAATATAAATTTCTGTTCGACAAATCGGTGAATGCGTCATAAAATCACAAACAATCGTTCGTTTCAAGCAACAGTTAAATGATGCGAACTTTGTTACCGTTGCGTTTGTTTTTCTTATTTCGAATGCTGATGGTGTTGATATAATAAGTGCGAAATTATCCCAATGACCGACCGACCCAACCACCAAAAGCAAACCAAGTGCAAAATAAATGAAAGAATAACAAACGTGAAATAAGCACACACAGAACGAATGCGAACATAACTGAAAAGAATTACGGCAAGTATTAAGGTGCGCAAACAAATCATTCGCCCCCACATAATTGTTTAATAGACAAAAGGGAGGTATAAATTACGTGGAGAAGAGAAGAAAACGAAAAAGAAAACAATAACAACTACAACACACTGAAAATAAGAGAATACAACAACGGATAAAATGATATCATCAAATATTATATGAAATAACGATGAAAAAAAAATGCACACTCAAAGGCATTTGGCACAGTAAAAACCGGAGCGCTTGTGTTTGTGTGGTCGTTGTATAGGTGTTACTTTAGATCTTTGATAAAACAATTTTCGTTGCTTCTTTCGTTTGTTTAGCATTTCTTACTGCTCATAAAATGTCTGTGAGACACTTTATCACTTGGCGTACAGTGCTTTTTGCTCGGTAATCGTTTGCTATTTTCTTTGCAACGTTGCTAGCATGGGGATGTAGCAAGTAGCCAAGAATGAGATATTGTGCCCGGTGGCGATAAAAACGCTTGCGATGACGGTATATTGGTGGTGCGACGACGGTGACGACGGCTATGGTGGTGGTAATGTTGGAAAGTGATGGTTAGGCGTATTTCTTTCATTCATTTGCCGTGTGTCTCCCCCAATATTCTTATTGAGAGCAGAAAAATGTGGGCCAACCTCTCCTTGGCGTTAATCGGGAAATATAAAAAATGGGCAAAAATCGCATGGCGTATCTAATACCGAAAATCCTAGCTGATACACACCAGACAATTAATTAAATACAGCAAAGGAACAGGACTTATGCACTTGGCCTAATACGACAATAACCACGATTTACACATAGTTATAAATCGTAAATAATTTACTTGTTCCGTAAGCCATCGAATCCATTTCGATGCCATCGCTATCGCCGTCACAACTATCAACAACTTAGAAGAGTCGCTATGCTTTTCATTTATCCCGATCTTAGCAATTAATTTCATTTTCACCCTGGTTTATCTTTGTTTAATAGTTTGCCATCATTATTTTCCTTTATTCATTTGTGTCGCTGAGCATAAAAATATTTTATGTTCGGTTGTTGCTGTAACAGATCTATTCCCATTTTGATGCTCAGCGACACATTTGTACTGACGAATCTTTTTCTTGGAATCATAAGCCCCGGACGACTTGCTGTTCGACTCGCCGGTGACTCATTACTCACTTTTATTGCGGCCTAGCGCGCGCACATCATCATGTCAACGAAACACACAAATTCACCAAAAAATAATTTTTCTGTGTCGGAGAGCTTCTCATCAAAAATCCCTTTGCATTCGGATGCCGCTATTTACTCACACTTTCTATGACATTAATCGTCATGTCTATGAAGCATATTATAATTTTTCATTTGTTATTATTTTATATCGCAATTTACCTTTCCACATTTTTTTTCTACACATTCTCTCTCGTCCTCTCTTTCCCTTCCACTCTAGCTCTCATTATTTCATCTGAACTGTCTATTCGTTTCGTTTTTATTGTTGTGATTTGAAGGCAAACGATCCAGCAACATCATTAATCAAAGACGGTACATTTATGAACAAACATCAGCACACTGGCAATGGGCAACATAGCACCAGTGGCATTGATGTTAGCCTATTCACCTTCAATTTGGTGTAGACTTCTTCGAGTGATGATATTGAAATGGTAAACGCTACTGTATGCATATGAAAAACACACGACTTGTACACGCATTTGTTTGTCTAAACAATCTTCCAACGCCGGCCTTGACGAAAGCACCGTGCAAACAGTAACCAACCAACCAACCAATGTGGATGCACCTTATTTGTGCGTTTGCGTTTCGTTTTTCGCAAATTAATGTGATATTTAATCTGGAAGCATATTTTGTTTCAAATACCAAAGGTACCCAGGCACGGATAATTTGATGTTTGGTCTGTAGTCGATTTCCAGAGAAATGGCAACGAGAGAAAAAGAATAGAGAAAAAAAATAAATTATACACACAGCACAACACCACGCGTACAAAATACAATGGTTGTGTTTCATTTCAAATCTGATAACTAAAAAATTGTGGCCATTTTTCGCACAGCATCAGACCACTCGCTCTCTGTGTGTTTGTTGCTTTGTTCTTTTCTATTCGGCTCAATTCACCGAAAAATCCGCTCACACATTCCATAATTATTTATATGTATGTTGCAAATGCAAGCAGATGATTGTTGTCGACGGTAGCAATGGCCATGGTCGCAAATATGATTTTGAAATTATGAAGTGATTAAATACTTTGTAACAATAACGCAGATCCCGATATAATTTACATAGCACCGAATGCGATAGCAATGAAGTCTATTCTGTGGTCATCCAAATGAATTATTGTGGGTTAACGCAAATTAAATTAAATATGAGCTTTTTATTCTCTGTCGCTTCTCCCACTCACTTCATCGCTGCTGTTCATCACTTCGTTTTGCTCCGTGAATTTGCGTTCCACGGACGCAAGAGATTTGGAAAGAAGGTATCATTCGCACAAGGAAAAAAAACGAAGGATGATTATTATTATGATAAGTATAACCGGGGAAAAAAAGCCCTAAAGATAATAACGGGGAGATAATTTATAGGTATAAAAATATGGGGATGAATACGACTTTTGTTAATTTTTCTGCCGCTTTTTTTTATCTCTTTCCCTCGCTCACACACTAGGTAATTATTTCGATGACAAAGTTTCGGTGCATAAAAAAAGGTTCGATTCAATTATTGATCTATTTTCGTTAGCTGGCTATCTTTTTTTTCCAAATCGAAAATTTAATGCAAATATTTGCGCAATAATAATAATAATGAGAAATTTTTTTTTTTGATGAACATTCAATTTTTTGTTCATTTGTTTTTGCATGTTGGCAAAAAATTCGATTATGTGGGGATTTGGTTGAAAATTTATTATTTTTACATCGATACACCGAACCCATGGACAATATATAAATTGTGTGCACAAGCCAACAGGTGTAGTAGATCTAATCAAAATCCGAAGAATTTGTGTAGGTTTATATTTAATTGAGTAGGCACATTTTGATGGCACATCATAAATTTCTCTCCATCAAATTACCCGAAACCATTTCAATATACTACACCATAAAACTATCGCCATTCGATTCGAGCTTATAATTCTTCCATTAGGCAAACATCATGTGTGTGTGTGACTAGAGGATTGAGTTGTTTAAATTGATACGGTTAATAGCGATTTAATATAATAGATTAGTGTATGACAATGAAAAGTATAGAAGTAAAAAAATGTAATTCTTATTACTTTATTACCTACTTATTACTGTAATAAGATGACCTATTACTTATTACTCATCTTATTACTTTGTAATAAGATGCGTAATAAGTAATAAGTGTATCTTATTACTGTTATAAGATAGACTTATTACTTATTACAGTAATAAGATTGTAATAAGTATCTTATTACTTTTGGTGCAAAAAAAAAAATCGCAAAAATTGTTTCATGTAAAATACATGTCAATTTTTGAAGAAAAGGTTCATACAAAAATCATGTCAAATTTTCCAAGACACATTTTTTTTCAACATTTTTTCGTCTGACAAAAATTGGCATGTTTTTTACATGAAACTTTTTTTTGCGATTTTTTTTGCACCAAAAGTAATAAGATACTTATTACAATCTTATTACTGTAATAAAATGGACTTATTACTTATTACGCATCTTATTACAACGTAATAAGATGAGTAATAAGATAGACAGTACAGTAATAAGATAGACTTATTACTTATTACTCATCTTTGTAATAAGATGCGTAATAAGTAATAAGTCCATCTTATTACAGTAATAAAATGAAAGTAATAAGCAATAAGTAATAAGTTACTTATTACTTTACTTCTATAATGAAAAGGTGAGATATCCTTTTGATAATCAAAACTAAGAACCTTAAATTTAAACACAAAGCTGCTGTTAAGTCTCGTTGAGCTTTTATTCGTGTATGAAATGCATACGCCTACTGTCAATACGGCGTTGACACATGACATTACTTACAGTCAGTTATCGATAAAACACCTTGTGGCAGACGTAAACATAATCCGTATTCATCTTCGTCTTGTTTCATCTTGGCAACATTTTTTTGGATTTTCATTGGAATTACATAATTTCCATTTCAATGTGACAACAGTGGCAAAAAGAGAAGAGACGAATAAAAATTGTTTCCCCTTCAAAGTTTTGTTATTTCTTTTGGAGTTTTTTTTTATTTTTCTTTCGTCTTTATCGGTTATGTTTTCCGAGTTTTTTTTTTCTTTGCTTCGTATTTGATTTGGTTGTCAAACCGAGTCGAACAAGTGGAGAAGGACAAAAAAGACAAATCAACGCACAAAAAGTTGAAAGTTTCTTTTTTTTTGCTGCTGGCACATCAGGTGCGTTCGTTCATTCGTGTTTTTTTTCTTCTCCCTTTTTTTATCTTCCTTCGCACGGCAAGCTTTTGTTGTCTCCATGAATATCTTATAAACTTGTTAATATGTAATATGTATTCACATAAAAGCCGGGTTCTATATAGAGACACCGAATTGCGAAATGCTTTTATGCCAAATTTAGATGAAGTGGAGCCTTTCGAACTTCATGCAATAGATTTGTGCAAACGATATTGAAATTAGAATGGAAAACGTGCAAAGAACTCCAACTGACTCGGTTGGCTCTGTGCAACTAACTTTTATTCAACAACAACAACAGTAACAACAATGCATGCCAAAAATGCCAAGCACTGAATTATATCGCCAAAGAACTGATAATGATGACAACGAATGGTGTGAGCACCATCGATTGAACGAACGAAGGAGCAGAACAAACGCATGGAATGAATGAATGGAATAAACCAATGAGTGTGTGTGTGTGT
>NW_022595245.1:7974078-8025976 GCF_009176505.1 Sitodiplosis mosellana
TGCCCAGATTAGAGCCGAGAATAACAGATAAAATGTAAGAGAGAGTGTGTCTCATTGCTGTGGCATTTCAACAGAAGAAGATCTTTGCACAGGACGTGTGTGTGTGTCTATGAGTTTGTGACTGTGGCATCATCACGGTCGTATCGTTGAACCAGACGGTGGCAGTATCATCGTACTATACACTCAATTAGCAAAGTT
Source organism: Sitodiplosis mosellana (assembly GCF_009176505.1). Taxonomy (NCBI): domain Eukaryota; kingdom Metazoa; phylum Arthropoda; class Insecta; order Diptera; family Cecidomyiidae; genus Sitodiplosis; species Sitodiplosis mosellana. The sequence continues at coordinate 7,974,277 of NW_022595245.1, forward strand.
TATTTATTCCGGAGCAGGCCGTCTACCATCACCAACAACACTCGGGTCAAATAATCACACATTTGGCTCGCAATCTCAACAGCCTTGAGCATTTTCTTCCCTTTCATTCCACGTGCCAGAACGCTTTTTTTCTCTCGAGACTTTCGGATAGCGCTTCGCCCGATATTTTTCTTTCAACATACCTATACCTAAAAAAAATTTGTCAATAATTTCATTCTCGTGCTTGGCTTTGTGTGTTGGAATCTCATTCAATTTATGATCGATGTTGAGTGGGCTTACGGGCATGATACGAGAGCTTCGATTAATCGTTGTGAGTATCAATTTTAAACGTGTTTTTTTTGCTATAGTCAAGTGAAAGGTTGTGTTATCCTCACAATATGCGTTCAGGCTATAAGCAAGGCTGTATACAGCACATTATTTAGCGTTAATGCACAACTTACTTCCCTGAATTAAACGGCTTTCGTAGTATCATCGCCTGCTGTTGCAATACATCCAAATGAATGATGGCTCATTTGATGACTGTCTTTTTTTTGCAACACTGCCATCCTTCGGCTAGGATGTTCAATACTACGCTCAGCATGATGACTTTACGCTATGTGTTTGTGCGAAGAAAATGCTGGCCGATAGCATACACTTTCTCCATCCCGTTCAACCTCATGTTGACTTGTGATGTTGTGTCATCAGTGTAAAGCTCTGTCACTTTGGTGGTTCTTCATTAAATTAATACCAATCGATTTTTGACCCTCTCTGTCTATTTCTCTGTCATTGTTTCTACTGCTGCTGTTGTGACTGTTAATTTGTTTGCATGATGACAACGCTGTGGGTTTGTGTGTTTTTCACTATTTAGAAGAGTGTTTGCGTGTGTTCGATGTGTTTCGGACAATTTTTGGCCATAGCACATGAACAAATAACCGGGTTTTGTACACAAATCGTCTGTAAAAATGAAATTGAGCCGCCGAAGCACACTGAATCACAAAATTCAATTGCATCATTGAGTGATTTCATTAAAAAATCATTTCCATCATTTTTCGCCGTTGTCCAGCGTTATTTTTTTTATTATTATTCTGTCACATGATTTTCAGGTGTTTGGTCAATCGAGACAAATTGCTGTAAATAACCCCAGTGCTACACACGGATACAATGTGATTTATGAATTCAAAATTATTTCCTACATTGTGTCCAATTTTTCATGAGAAGCAGTAAAAAAAGCAGCAGCAGCAGCATCAGCCGGTCAGATCAATGATAAATGTGTATGCATGAGCGCGAAAAATTAAAAATCAGTCGATGGTGTTCGGTCAAAAGCCGCTTCGAAAAACGGCTTATCTTGCATAATGAATTCGATATTTAATGTGCACAATCAAAATACGGTATGCGGTGCACGTGAGCGACAAATATGGATTTTAATTGATTTCGATCCGTAAAAAGATAATCGTTTTAAAATTATATATTGCAATCATGCAATCGCAAAATCCTCTCGCGAGATTCAGAAACAGGCGCCTCTAAAAAATGTATGCAAATTGAAATTGCAACAAGACCATGACCGTGTGTGTACGATGTGGATGGAGGACGGAGGGATTGGATTTTATTGCCATTTTTGCTGCTGCTTTTCGTTTGCTTTTATTGATTGAATTTTGTAACACGCATTCAATGATTCAATTTGAAATTTAAAAAAAAAAACAAGGATATTTACACACCATCATCGGATTCAATTCAAGCGGGCCGATTGTGCTGCTGCTACCGCCACCGCTGCCTCCATCTCCGTCAGTGACGCTTTTGCTGTAACAACCCAGCACACAATTTCATGACATATCTACTGGGACATTTTGTAACTTTTGCGACGATAAGTATTCGCATAACATTACGTTATTTGTCCATGTGAAATGTGGAATTCATGCGGAAAAAAGCCCTTTTATTGTATCTGTCTGTGTCTGTGTATCATGGACGATGAAAGAAATAATTCATAACGACGCTGTTAAGTTGTTCCATGCTGTTAATTTGAAGTAACGATTGGTTCTCTGTCTTGTTCGCAAATTCAAGGCGCAACAATGAAATGTGATGATGATTTCGAACAAGTCTGCACAATTCACCGAAGGGAATGGAATGGAAATGTATTGAGAACGAACCAACGAACAGGAGCTGCTATACCGTAAATGGATTTTCAGTTTAATTGCAACTCGTCAAAAATGGAAAGATGCGCAATTCACTCCCGAAAACCGAAACAAATGACATAGTGTACTGTATAATTTTTTATCTGTTCTAACAATTGCTTTTTTTCGGTCACATGAATAATGCATGTGCATCATGATGTGACGATGATGAGTTGATGAACACTATGAATTGAGGAACGAGAGAGAGTGAGAGTGTAAAGAACGAAACGAATGAAAAAAAATTGAATAAAAATGAACCTTGATAAATTTGATGACAACGGCAGCTATGCATGTTCGGATTTTATTGAGTGGAATATCTAAAAATGGTTTTTGCTATTTTGTTTGCAATGGCTTTGGTGGCTCGGTTTGGTAATTATCGAAGATAGCTAAGTGAATATCGTCGCATCGAAGCCTTGTGTCTGTGTGTTTGAGTGTGAGTGTGGGTGTATATGATAATTCGGTCAGTTAACAATCAATGGATGATGGTTCCTATCGCATCACTTGCATCGACTAGATGGTTGAAGCTCGAATTAACTTGACGTTTTTCTTTCGACTGAATAAACAATCGAGATGGTGTTTAAATACGAGCACCTCGACACTAATTCACTGTATTTCGTTTTCTCGAAATTAGTTTCAGGGCTTGTTTGACTTTTTACGTTTAAAATATGTATATATGTATAGGGAACGTAGGCGACGTCGAAGGCGAGAGAGAGCGAGAGGGAGCAAGAGAAGGAAAGAGAGAGAGAGAGAGAGAGAGAGAGCTCGGGCGCGACAGAAGGTGATGCACAAATATATATAAATTTGGTGGAAGGAAACCTTCACCTTTGCGGGGGTGGCCAAAGCATATCAAATAGAATTGCATTCCGATGGAAAATCCACTTTAAATTGAAAATTAATGTGCTCCAGAAACATATTTTAAGTTTTGGCATCGACAATATTAACTCTTCTTGTGTACGCTAGCGCTCTATGCAAAGACTTATGAAATTTACTCTGTTTTTGTGTGTATAGAATTCCCGCACACAAATTGCGATCGCACTGTGACGACAAGTGTATGAGTGGAAACATGAAATTTTTTTATGAAAAATCCATCCACGAAAATCCATGACAAATCTTCAGTTGCTCTCTCTCCTTTCTCTCTCACATACATTCTTTGGCGCGCTTTTATCTGTTTTGCACACACTTAGACGTGTGCAAGGGGGGGGGGGGTATTCCGGTTTTACCCCCCCCCCCAGCGATTTGGAAAATTTGACACTAGATATAATCGATTTTCAAAAGTGAGGACCTTTTTTTTTTTTTTTGGTCTTCACTTGTTTTTTGACACCCATTGGCAAAATTTTAGACCCCCATTGTGGAATTTTGACTGTTTTACAGATAGATAGAATCGATTTTAAAAAGTGAGGACCTTTTTTTTTTAGTCCTCACTTTTTTCGGAGACTGGTTTTACACTAGATAGAATCGATTTCCAGACCCCCCCTGGCAAAATCATTTTACCCGCCCCTAGAATTTTTGACCTTGCACACGTCTGCACACACTTGGCTGTGTGTATGCATGCTACAGATGAAATGATCGAGCTACAACGGTGGCTATGTTTCATGTTGTGGCATGAGCAACAGCTAACGAGAGAATATCAGTTGAAAAAAAACCCTTTTAGCAATACATTACGAGGTATGGCATATTTCTTGAAAATTATTTATCAAACTAATTCCCAACGCTTTCGGAGCCACCTGAACACAAATTCATGGCAATGCCTTTGAAAACGGCGCCACCGAATCATTTCACCCATCCCCATCCCTCGAAACTCCATGCCCGACTAATGTCTAGCACTCTACCAGTTCCTTGCCATAGTGTGTGTGTATTAGTAATTGGTATACAGTTTTGCCGAGAAGAGAATGTGAATGCATTAAAATCCAAACCGAAATAGAAGTAGCACTGAATCTATGGCTTTCTCTTGGAGCTTATTAGTCAAATCATAACCAATATGCTGTGGCACTCTTAATAAATTTATAAAAAATGACTTTGCCAACCCAACTGACGATGGCGAACTACACTCTATCTAATACCGTATTGCGGATAGTGTGTGCTCTCTCTCTCTCTCTCTCTCTCTCTCTCTCTTTCGTCATGTGAACGATGTGAATATCCCCACAACTGAATTATTATGTGTATCTAACGATACGAATAAATATATAATCCTCATTCTATTCGGTTGTACCGAAACACATCATATCGGGAATGTGCTATTGGCGTTTGCTTTTGCCATAGCTACTGTGCGAGCAAACGAGAGAGAGAGAGATGGAGAGAGTGAGTGAGAAAGAGATTTTCAACACATCGATTGCTCAACGCATCACTTCGTATCGCAACGTATCAGACATGATTAAATATTGAAACATGTTCACCCAATTTTGAGAACAACACATACACACACATGCAGACATACATGTAAATAAAGCAATTAATAAATTTTGCAAACAGACAACAAAACGCAGTGACAACAACAGCAACAAAGCCAAAATCCCATCTCTTCAGTCTTCACTTGTGGCAAATAATATTGAGTTTTGTCACAATAACTGCACAGCGCGACATGTATGATGAAGCGAGCATCTTGTTGCCATAAATCTTCTTTCATCCTATCTCTCGATTGCTATGTACATGGATTAGGCGGCGGAGGGAGAGGGAGGTGAGAGTATGTTTGTTATGGGCATTTGATTTGTTCCGGCAACTTTGTGATACAATTCGGCTTCAAAGTTGTAATTTGAACAAATCTGCGACAGAAATTAAACTTTTAAAGCTCGCCCATTAAGCGATCCAATATTGTTTTACGCGGCCATGGTTTTAGCACCGACCGAGTCCACGAATTGTTTCTCTATCTCTCCCTTTCTCTGTCACTGCCTCCTATGATTTTCTAGATTTTCAAACTTTAAATTAGATATTCCGAAATTGCATGATGATGTTGCGCACACCCCCGCCAGCCTGTCCGCGCGTACTTTTTCAAAATGTACATTTATTATATTGGTGGATGTACAAAATGAAATGTGCGGCTGTTTCTCTCGATAATTTCTTGCTCGTTTTGCTGTTACTCGTCGCTCATCGTTGGCTTTCGATTGGTGAACAAGTCTAAGAACGACATCAAAACTACCCGGGCATGTTTCTCCTTTCGTCGATTCGTTTTTCCAATTGTTCAACTTTTCTAATGGGAGATAAGCGTCAGTCATTACAATGTTAACCGTGTCGCTCTGACAACAACAATGACGACGACGATGACGACGACAATGATGATTTCTATTTAAACATACTTAAATATTCATTTATTTCGCTAGCTCCGAATATTTGATGTGGAAATTTACATTTTCAAATTTATATAACACACACACACACACACACACATTCTTTTTTCCCGTCCATTTTTCACTCTCGTTTTTAACTTCAAGAGTCTTCATTCCCATTTTCTAATTGGTTTAATTTTCCATAATAATCTCATAGTCATAATTTTATTATTCATTCTTTCTTCGGTTCGTTTCGCCTGAATTTACTCACTCTCTACCTCTGCCCGCTCTCTCTCTCTTTCTCTCCAGGGAGACAGATATATGCAAAACGGAATCGAGAGCAAGTGCGAAAGAGAGGAGAGGCAGGACGAGAGTAACTGAAAAAATAACACACGTACATAGAGACAGAGACCAGAAACCAAATGGAAAAAGCGGTGGCTGGCAATGAAGGAAATTGCTCCGGTGTAATTAAACTTTGCATAAAGTACGATTTATGAAACCCGAATTGGATGTATTTGTTTGTGAAGGGGGAGTCATATACATTTGCAATACGTTCCTTGGCAGAAAATCTTGCTACGATGTGCAAAACTTTCGGTACACATTGTGCAAGAATTGATAGTTTTAAATGTACAGAGTTGGCATAAAACCGAATGCAAGAAGGAAATAGGAACACATTGTAGAAACATGGAAAAAAAGGAAGTGGAAAAGAAAAGAAAAGACGTCGAGACGATCAAATTTCCAACTGGAAACTGTTCACGGTTAGCGTATACAGAGGGAAATGGGATGAATGCTTTAATTGTGAAATTCAACAAATCAAATTAAAATGTGCACGCCTTCAACACACTCTCAAAATTTAAATATCAAATACTCGTTATGTGTGAACAATATTTGATATTCGGCGACAACTGCTGTTCGACGTGTAAACAAAACAAACGTTCGTTCTCTCTTTATCTCTTGTTCTCACGATGGAAACGTTCCTTTCGTTCATTCGAAATATTCAACCTGTGCTATGGCATTTTTTTCTGCTTCTTCTTTTCGCTTTTGCTTTTTTGTTTTGCTTCTGTTGATTACCCTCGTTGTGATGATGATTTTCCGTCAGTCTTTGTTGTCTGTGCGAAGCGTGTAATTAAATTTATTTGGTACGATGTTAATGTGCAAACACTCGCACTCTGTGAACACCGGAGAGAGGAAAAATTGTGCACACATACACAAACTGTATCCATAAACTTCGTTAGACGAGAGATAGTGGAAGAAAATGAATGTGGATATTCACATCGTGAAAGGATTAATAAGGTAATATGTGTGTGCATCTGCTGCGAAAAAAGGAAATGAAGTTTGGTACTTGCTTCATACACACACACACACACACACAAACGGCGGCAAGGTAGCAACGTACGCTCTCGGCATTGGCGCACACACACAGTAAAACTGCGCCCAAGATAAAAGGACTTACGCAGTGGATGCGATTGTGGAAATTCATATAAAAATTATGAGTGTTGAATGAATGTTCTATTTATGGGTATATTAAGGTCTACCGATTCACTGTAATATGTAAGCTTTCATGTGGCAAAAACGCATCGTTGTCGTCGTCGTCGACGCTGCCGCCCACCACCACCATCGTCAGCGTCATCGACAAAAAGGCAGGGAAGAAGCAATATAAAAAGAAAATAGCACGCGACTTCCAGTGTGTTTTATGAGAAAGTAAAGTTGTTATTTCACTCGCAATGAATAAAAATTACAAATTCAACGCGTTCGAGGCTGGGGTACGGTGTATTCACCACTTTTTTTCGTCTTCTCTCTTTTTTCATTTTCATTTTTCCACTTGCCACCTCTGTGCCATTTGCCGTGGGCTGAAGTGTGCCGTGGAGCCTGAACTGTCTATTAAACAGCGAATAAAGCATAAATCGTTTCGGATATATTTTCTTTTCTGCATTTTATATTCGTTGTCGTTGTGCCAGTATGTGTGTGTATATTTTTTTTTTCTCTCACAATTTTCAATGGGGCACAAGATACTCTCATGTTTCATAAGAATGCTCGTATTTTATATGGGAATAACGAGCATATTAAATTAAACTTTACTTTGTTGAATGTTCAACATTTTTGGTAATTATAATATGCAAACACACAAGGGATACACACACAAACATACACACTCACTCATCCACATACATGGCATTGAATGATAATAAAAAATGGATTTTATTTTATCACTTCATATGAATTCTTAACTAATACCGTTGCCGTTTTCAAACCACACATAAAGAAGGCAGTTTTACATTTACACACGTTTACATTGTATAATCTAATGATTTAGTGCCACATCAAGGCTTATGTTTGCCGTACATGGACCGGAACGAAATGAAACCTGAATTGACTGTCGCTCACATATCTCTGACGCATTCGAGAAACAGAGAAGCCGTGTCAAAACATTATCTGCTTCTAATAAAATTTCACGAAAAGCCGAGAAATTAATGCGTTCAAAACGTATGCATAATAACGTCAAATACACATACGCACACACACACACACACCAACCACGTGAGCAGCGAGCGAACAAAAAAAAGTGCGAGAGCAAAAAAAGCAATAGAAAAGAACGAACATGAACCAAGGGGATAAAGAAACTTTCATAAACACATTAAAATGCGGATTAAATCAAGTTATGGAGACATGCATATTAAAAATTGAATGCGGCAGTAGGAGTGAAGTGACAAATGAGAAAACAGAACAAGAAAAAAATGCGCACAGAAACATGGGTTTTTGTGTGTCGTGTGTAACTAATTCAGTGCTCCCTCTGAGCGCAGATTATCAATTTTAACGATTGAGAGCAGAATAACAAGGTTACATAACCGATTTGCATTCACATCCATTTTTTTTTCCTTCGTTTCTTCGTCTTTATTTTGCCATCCACCCTCACAGGCCGCCTTCATTCAATTCTATAGCTACCCACATCCCACAAACACTACTCCACAAGTGTTTGTCACAAACTCGAATTGAATTATCTCATCACATTTTATGTCTAATAATAATGGAAGAAGGAGGCAGAAAAAAAAACGAACTCGTAGCGCCTTTGGCTGAATTTTCGTTTTTGCCCGAAAAAAAGGCGACGATGATGATGATCTATTTTCTAATCGCTATGCGTGCTCTCTACCATCTTTCTCAAGCAATCGACGTGCTTGCCCGATGGCAGATAAAAATGATTCACGCTCGCGTTTCGGCTTCTTCATGCTCAGCCTTTTGTCGAACACACATTTTGAAGCAAATGCTCCGTGTTTTTTTTTCTTACTTCTCCGGCATTAACCATAAATTATTGCGATTATCGTTGACACGCGGTAGCAATGGAGCGTCTACGTGATTTGTCTACCACTCACTCTCTTTCTTTCTCCATAACACACTCACTATATCTTTCTCTCTATCTCGTTCAAAATATTTATGTGCTTTTGTGTTTTCTATAACAATTTTGTTGGCTACATTTTTTGATTATTTATTTCTAATTTACTGTACTCGAACGAATGTCATTAAGAGTGATGTACGAATTTTCGAACAAATTCGAGAGACCCAAACAGTTACAAATGCAAAAACATAACAGCAAAAAAGGCAGCAGCAAACAGAAATCTGAAAAAGAAGCAGTCTCACTGCTTAATTTATAGCATGCAACATATCGTTCGGATCCTGACTAAGAGTCTGTTTAGCAGCAGCAGTAGGCAACACAACTTTTTGTATCAGCTCGCTTAGTCATCACATTCATTCATGCGAGAGTGAAAAAAAAGTGAACGAAATTATGTATTATATATATAAACAAATGAACAACGAAATGACAACCGACAAAGCAGGTAGAGATAGGCATAGGTATGAATATAATTGCTTTATAGTGCGTGCTGTTTTGGTTTTCGTGATTGTTTTCGTTTCCATTTGTAGCTTTTTTTTCTCTTTGGCTGTTGCTGTTGCTGCGGCTCACTTTTTCTCGTCGGTGAGCCTTATCGTCGTCGTCGTCGTCAGCTCGGTTGCCATTCGCGCTCGGCTGAATCATTTTTTCTCTCCGTGTATTTTGGTTTGGGTAGGTGTACGAAGACATCAAATATTCAGTTTGAGGCTTTGTGCCGAATAAGCTAGCATGAATTAAGGATGCCTTTTTGCATCGTCAGGACCAATAAATTTAAATGGAATGCAGACTGAATGGGAACTAGACAACAACAACAATAACAGCGACATCGGAACGAAGAATGACTAACGACACTTACACACACACGCACAAGAGGAAGAGCAAGAGTGAGGAAGAAAAAAAAGAAGAAGCGAAGATGAACGTGAACAACGATAATGAAAGTATCACGACAAATGGCAACGATGACAACGTTCGTTCTTTCGCTGTCGTGTGTAAAAGAATAGACGAACACAAGATCGCAATAAATTTATCACGCGCACATCCTGTCAACAGAGTCATTTAAAAATTTACACATCTCATGGCTGATTTCCGCGAAGCATTTGGCAAAAAGCTCCTTTTCTGGTTGAATAAATAAATATGTGCGCGCGACATCGTACATGTACGAAAATAATTGTTGAGCAATTTATATGTGTGATGCGCCACTTGCGCCGACGACAGCGACGACGAGCATTGGGTTGAGCAGAGAGCAAACTGAACGGTGTGGCGTACGAACGTGCACGCAAACAAGACAGGGGACATAGAATGGATTACGATCATTAATGTCAAACAAATATCTATCATTGATATTTATAGCGATGAACCGTTTGATATATGGCCATGATATGAGAAATATTGCGTAATAAATGGGTGGAAACAGTACGTTTGCATTTGCAGGTGATTAATATATTAATAATAAAATAATGTCAAAGGATTTTCTCAACTCGACAAACGATATCACTCGATTTCCGGAATGGAATTTGCCTCCATGCTCAAAATCGGTTGTAAGCTGCTTACAAGGTCCCAAGTGCACATCGCATTTAACATTCCGAGGGACGTGTGCGAGAGTGAGAGAGCAAGAGAAAGAGAGGTAGAGAGTGAACGAGCTTGAATTTTTGAACGGGATTTCGAATTGTGTATTTGTACTGTACCGTGCGCTACACAGCGCATATACGAACCACTTGCCATGACACAGGAAATGAACACTAAAAGCATATCGAAGGGTACGAGGTAAATAAGCGGAAATTGTTTTATTGTTTATTTTCAAGCCTTTTCACCATTTTTATTGCGCATTTTAAATCTTTGTTCCACACAACAATCAAACGGCACAAGAAAATGTGTAACAACCAAAGACGAACTTTATGATTGGGTGAAGAAAAAAAAACTTTGTGGAAAGAAAACTCAACAATAATGATGATTAAGAGAACGAAATTAACTGAAAAAGTGGAAAAACGAAAAGAGAAAGAAAACATATCCACGACTGTTTGGAAAATAAAACAAAGATTGAGTTTCTTGATTCGTTTCGTAATTTTGTTATTGTTTTTTTTTCTCCATTTTGAATGTTTTTACAAAATTCAGGAAAATAAAGAAGTAACAAATTTTAAAATATAATTCATAAATTTTATCGTGCAATGCAGCAAACGAGAATAAGATGAAATGGAAAAAATGACGACCACAACGACAACGAAGGCGGCGGAAAACGAGAAGGGCCACGGTCACATTAGCTGAACAAGATGCAGTTGTTTATCTCTAAATTTTCCCATTTTTCTCTACCGCTGCCTTCTCTCTCTCTCTCTCTCTCCTGCTTGAGTGTGTGTGTCGTCTGTTTTGCCCGTCCATTCGCCTTGAATGTGCCGTGACTCAGAAGAACAAAACACGGCAACGAGTTTAAATAGAAATGAGTTGAGACAAGTAATCCATAACATGAATACATTCATTAAGTATCTTTCCTTCGTGGCCGTGTTCTTTTTTCCTTTTCTCTTTCTTTCTCGTTCGTTGTGTAGTTTTGTGCGTTATAAACATTTTTGCATGAAAACGAAGGAGAAGAAGAAAACGCAGCCGAGCAAAAATGTCATAAATTTCGCCCAAGGGAAAATCACGTCATTGTCATCCACAAACCAGCTTTAGATCGATGTAATTCAGTTGAATGAAACGAGGAAAAAAGTACGAGTGAGAGATAGTGAGATAGATAGAGGGAGAAAAACGTACGAAAAGATGTCTAGAACAATTACGGACGCGAAACGAAACAATAACATAGCTAGCAAATTACGAACGAACCGAGAGTTTGTGTGTGTGAGTGCTGCGAGCAGAGAAACCAACAAACAAAACCATTATAATTGAAACGTGAAAGGCTATGCCAACATACAAACGTACACACAGAAAAAGAGAGAGAGAGAGAGAGAGAGAGAGAGAGAGAGAGAGAGAGAGACCATTAGGCTGCTTTAAGCTTAGTGGAATGGACTTGGTTGTATTTTGCTGTTTTTGCCTTAGTTCTATTTTCTGTTTTGTTTCATTTTTTACATATCCTAGCAATCCTTTTTCTTCTCCGGTTTTATTTACATTTTTGTTACCTTCGATCCTTTGCGCTAAAAAATGCGCAAATTTGACTGATGCGATGTGTTATTTCATGCAATTCCATACTCGAAAATGTTTGTCAGAAATATTTATATGAGTTCTGATATCTCTCGTTCTACCTTTCTTTCTCTGTTCTGTGTTCTCGGTGCTTAACTTTTTGTGTGTCATCGTCATCGTCATTGTGCATTTGTACAATTTCTCTCTTTATTCTCTACCTTTGTTCCAATTAACATAAAACAACTGCTTCTTCTGACAACGATGTCATGTTTGTGCTAAGAAACACATCATTCTCCCCGAAAAAAAAACTACCGTATCATCTCGTGAAAAAATGATATGCAAACACATATATACTTACTCTTCGGTTTGATTGCGAACAAAATTCAGGAAGTACACGGCAAATTCCTCAATGCTGCATTTCGTTCTCTCCTCATTCTGCAAGATAAAAATGGATTAAATGGCTTTATTTTTCAACTTTGTTTCACATTGAAATATTTGGTTATTTGATCCTGATAAAATGTTGAAGCGATTAAATTTTCTCTCATTTCATTTTTTCTCTCGAAAAAGTCTAGCACAACACAAAATTACACGGAGCAAAATATGAGTTCATGGCAAATTTACGGCGAACGTTTAGGGATTGGATATTTATTCCTAAACATCGTTGTGATCCAAATGGGCTTGTCACTTAAAAAAGGTGTGTTTTTGCAATCAATAGATTTTCCATTGAATGCTCACGACGTGACAAAAGAATAATGGGCAATTCACAACATGCGTATTGGCACCAGCGGGCTTTTACAGCAACGATGGATTCAAACATAGTTGACGAAAATTGCCAGAGTGTTACAATTGAGAGAGAGAGAGAGAGAAAGAGAAAGAGAAAGAAAGAGGAAACAATTTCCAAATGTTTATCATATCAAAAACTGTCACATCCCAATGATAGATCACCCCATATTCTAACATCAAATAATTTCATCCGTGCAGCAATCGATCGAATGTGACTCACACACATGAAAATGCCAAGCTTCATTGCAATAGCCTCGACACATTATACAATTTTGTTGAACACACAGTGTTCCTGTGCTTTCGCCTCATTTCCTCGGCTCATAACAGTTTGTTCTTTTTCGGGTTTTATTCATTGCTCACGCAAAATTCGTGGGAATTCGCCACTATGCATTTCGGTTGGGAAACCCATTTCGTAATTTCATTTGGTTCGAAAAGAAAATATTTACCTTTCAGTGACAGTTGGAAGTTTTTTTTTCCTTTGCTTGTTCTTTTCTCCCGTGTCAGTTGCGCGTATATGTGTTAACTAGAGTATATCAAAATAAAATTTGATGGATGTTTCATTCCCATTCCAATTCCAATTCGTTTGTGTATCCGCGCCTGCTTCGCTAAACTCTTTTTAAATTCTTGTGTTTTACGGTGGCACACGCACCGTCGCGTACACGCATACACACACGCAGATAGAGCGCAAAAACAACACAAGTCGAAGTTTTTCAGCTGAACAAGAATAGATGAGGTGCGGGCACATGGTTGGTGCGTGTGACGAGGTATAAAATATCATTTTATCAAACCAATGCCGTACGCCTACTTGATAAGATCCATATCTGTTCGAGTTGAAAAATTGATTACAAGCAAAAGCATTTGAATTATAAATGCCGAAAAAGCCCATTCGCATTCATGTTCTTCCCGAATGTGCGGATAGATCATGGCGGGAGAACGAGCTCTCGCACATTGCATACGATATTAATTTTAAAACGCTTTGCAATGTGCGTGCTTACGATAATTGTTTCATTCATACAGAAAACGGTTGAGCGCGGAGGGGCGCAGGCAGCAACCATGTGAGCGCTGGCAAGTACCATGTTTGTGTATTATTTAATGAGCATTTTACTTGCAAACACATTGAACATTGCCAACATTTTCAGGCGAGGCAAAGGATTTTCTCTCGTAATAAATACTCTCACTCTCTCGCTTTCTCATTCTTCGCCATGGCAAAAGAAAACATCCCGAATGCCAAGCGCCACATCGTCAAACTGCATGTAAATATACAACGGATCAAGTACATCTACCGACAGCAATGTTTTACAATCCTAATAAATAGTTACTTTTGTGTGCGCTACAATTTAAGGGCATAAGTAAATAAACTTTAAAATTTTCGTAACGCTCACGCTCTCCAAATTCCCACTCTCTATGTTCTTCTCGCAGAAAGCAATTTCCATTTTGGATTTTCGCATCACATCCGAAAATATTCCGTTCAGCCAGCCAGACAGCCAGCATTCAATTCAGTTTTTGGTATTTGTTTTGTTGTTATGGTTGAAAATTACGTATAAAATAAACGAATGTAGGCAAATTGAAAGCCAACGCAATGGAATGGGGTTTATTCGGTGAATATCTTGGCCTTATTGAATAAAACTTTTGTGAAATGAGCATTCAACAACTTGTTATCACGTCAAAAACATAAAAATAACCCAAATGTTTATACGTATTTGATTTAAACATTTTTACGTTGTTTCATGCGCAACTTGAAATTATTCTTCGTTTCGGTATGTACGTAGTTGTTGAAACAAATAATAATAATGAACACGTAGTTGTTGAAACAAATAATCTTTTTTCGGCTGTCTGTGCCGGAAATTTGTGGCATCAACGAAAACGGATTGCGAATCGTTCAGATGATTGTTTTCTGTTTGCAACGTCAAAATCTCCCCATGTTCATGACATTTTAAAAATTATTCTTCTTCGAACTAGCAGCGCGTTACGTATAAATGCGGAAAAATGAAGTTCTGAAATCTTATAATTTCTGCATAAATGGAATGTTATAGCATTTAAGCTCACTAAATTTACAGACGATTTTTTTGCTTCTTCTATCATTATTTGCCATGTTCATAACGAGTGAACATGTTTCATAAGATAAAACCCTTTGGGCACAAGTCAAATCCACTTGTATTTACTTAAGCGCATAGTAGAAATATCATCAGAAATATTCGGGATTTTTTTCTTCTCTGTCGTCGTTGTGGGTGTATATGTGTGTGTGTGATGTATTTCATCATCTCATTTCATTCTCTCATTTTGTCAACATCCTTCTTTGCCACCGTCGATTTATTCTCGTCATGGAATTTATGTTAAGTATATGACGATCGATTGTGGATATAAGCTTTAGACACACATAAATTCTGCTGTTATCTGTCACATTGGCACACAGTAAAAGTCGTTCATCTTCGGCTCTCTCTCGGTGTGTGTAGTGTATCGTCTATTCCAATGTACTATGTGTACTGTTGCTCTTCACGCATCTAGGCAAATAAACTGCAACAAGCAAGCAGTTCCACATTCGTTTAAATTTGATTTGAATGTCATTCATCCGATTTTATGCATATGTTGATTTCGTTTGTCTATTCAATGCTCTCTGTATGCCTCTCTTGCTCACTCGCTCGCTCGCTCGCTCGCCATAAACTCTATACGCTAAATGGCTGGAAGCGAGAAGTCAGAGAATTTAGATAAAAGGCGCATATTTTATGTACCAGTAGTAAAATGAAAAGACTGCCTCCTATTCCGTCACGTTTTTGAGATAGTACATCAGTTGGTAGATTTTTTTTTCATTAAAATATACTACACAACATATAAAATGTAACAGTGTGAAAAGATCACAGAGCCCCAACTTCTGCTCCGTTGTTTTGAATGAAAAGCGTATCAAAGGTGGAATTGGGAAGTTCCAAAGAATATGGTTTTCCATAGAATACGGAATACAAATGAAATGCGTCTCAAAATGGGCCATATGGAAAGCTAAGATCTTGTCTTCGTCACCGTCGCAATCAAATGAGCTGAAACATTTTGAATTTCGTCACATGTGCGCTAAATATTGCTGCCAAAATGCTTTGAATCACTTGCACGTGTACAAATAAAATGACGAACCACCGTCATACTGAATAACCCAGCAATCACCAGACATATCTTTTGAACTTTTCAAAGTGTCACGATGGAATTTATTCATTTTCTAAATTGTGTTTGTGTGATCGGCACTCTGGCCTACGTTCATATATTGCCATTGTTGCAGTCGGTGTTGCTGTTGTTCTCGCTTTCGAAATCTTCAATTCATTTCCTTGGCACGATGTGAAATGAGTTATTTGAAGATCTCATGCAAATATTTCTCGAGTCAAAGAACTTATCCAGTTTGAACCTCGACTCAAATGCAATCATATAATATGCACACAAGACACAAGTACATAGCAACCGTTGATGCTGCTGCTGCTGTATCTTAGTGAACTGAAGGAATTTGCGGCAAATGTAAACAATTTGTATTTAAACATTTTCCCTGAGTGAAGTCAAGAGAGACTGGCATTTGGCATACCAAAACGAAACGAAGAATGAAACCGAACACAGAAATTAAAAAAGGGAATTGATTTTGCATGTTGTTGCAAAGTTACCATTTGAGTAAGCAAACGACGATATATATTGGATGGGTATAAATAAATTCAAAAGCCGGGATAAGTGTGTGAGAGAGTGAGAGAGGGAGAGAGAGAGAGACAGCCGTGCAATGTATCAAGCGAATAAATCTCATTCCAGAACGTGGCTGATGCAGTCTGTGCAATAATATGTTTACGCATATCGAGTGAATTGCTGATGCACCAAACGAAATGCACATAAATAAAGTACACACCACACAGAGTAAAAGAATTATCTGGAATATGGCATCGACATCGACATCGACATCGACATCGTGTGTTCATTCTCTTTCGCTCTGGCTCCCGCTCACCCGAAAAAGTGTGAAGTGATAAAAGGCTGGGCGAAAGAGAGACAGAGACACACAAAAACAAGTGAAACGAGGAGCAAGGGAAAAATTGGCATGCATTTAACAGTGTTTTTGGGTGTGAATACTGTCTGTCTGCGTTGCACTTTTAATTTGAATTGAAAGGCAATGCGATATATATAACTGCAGTAGAAAAAATGAATCCGGTAAGTAGGTGTATTGTTATGTGGTGTACACATCAATTTTGTTATAAATTTTCAGTATTTCCATCCAATTTCGAGTGAAACAAAGGAGTGACGGCTTTTTACTCAGCACACACAGAGACAGTGCAGTGGAGCGCATAGCAAAGCACACTACACAAAATACGTACGTATATCAACAGTTGTGGCGGTGGCGGCGACATCAAGAATCCAAAAAAAAAAAACAAAGGAATAAAATGCTGAATTGAATTCTAGCCACTTTTCACTGCAAACAAAAACTTGAAACGAAAAGAAGAACCTCGAAAAAAAAGGAACGAACGAACAGCGCAACAGAATCAATTGATTGCTCGACAAAGCCAACAAGAATATATATAAATGTGCATTGTGTCGGGTGCTCTGTTGGCATCGCGTATTTACGATTCGAATGGATTGGATTGGATTGGATGGAAAATAAAAACCGCACGCATTACATTTACATCCACAATAAACTATAATAACAGCAATCAGTGTTCATTTTGAGTCTGAGCCAAGAGATATTCCAATACGACCGCATGAGCGAGAGGAAGAGGGAACGACTACAAGAAACTTTGAAGAACGAGACGAGAAACAATGAAAGGAATTACGACGAAATGAAAAGGAAACGAAATGATGAACGCGAAGATGTCTCGCTATGTACAAATGCTGCACTCGTGAAATAACAATCTAATGAGAGAAAGAGAATGGATTATGCGGACAGAAAGCAAAATGTGTATGTTCCTTTGTATGTATGTTGGCTTGATATGCGATGTGCCTCACAAAATAGGCCTAAACAGCAGTGTAAGGGTCAAAATATTTTAACAGCAATAACCTTGACTTCTTCAACGATGCAATATTTCGCAACGACAGAGACTATTACTACCGAGTGTGAGTGCCTCGACACCGAAATGCGCCGAACAATGGCAATGCTTTGCGTGGAATGCCTCTGCACCCATTCAAATATACATGTGAACACACACACACACACGGCACAGAGCCAAATACAAAGGCATGCACGAGCTCACGTCTGAACTTCGTAATGGTTCGTGCAACGCATCGGCCGAAAAAAACAACACTGCAATTCATTGAATAAAGCAAACACACAGACACATATATATTTTGTGTGCATTCTTCATGAGGCTACATTATTAAAATGTATTCGAGCAAACACAACAAAATGCACATCAAAATGAAATCAATGCACTCACTCTCACGTAGTCTGTCCGTTTATCCAGACATGGTGTCAAAAGTGTGTTGTTGTTGATCGTCGCAACAACACGACAGTCGGATATTTTAGATGGACCTGTCGTTGTCCGAATTTCATATACATATATGTGATTGTTGTTATGATTTTCTATGGAAAATAAGCTGCATGAGCCGTCCAAGAACATAATATGCAAATGCCGCATTGGTCAGTTCAAGTATGGATTTTTATTACATGCAAAACATTCACTACCTTCACTCTTCATTACAAGAGTGAGGAAAATGTAATGGTAGAGTGAACGAAAAAAGCAACCGAAAAAAACGCAGCAGCACCGAAAGAGCAAAAACCGTTCCAGAGCGGTTCCAAAAATAGCATTCTGTCGAAATGGTGGCTGTGAATTGGTTCGGATCCTCCGACAGCAACAATAATGATAAATTTATTGGGTAAACCAAAACGCAACTGCATCAAGCAAGCAAGCGAATAGAGAGACAGAGGCCCTTGTTTCTTGAATGCGAATTTCTGTATGAATCGCATTTTGTATAATTCGTTATAGCACTGCATTGACGTTGTGTGTTACGCGCCGTTGAAATTTTTACACTTTTCACATTGTGCTCGCCGACGTTCTCTCGACGACCTTTTGGCTTTGCCATTTTTATTTCTCACTCGTTTTGTTTTCGGTTCGTTCATCGCCTTGGCCCTGGAACAACGGCGAAAAAACTAAGAATAAGAAGAAGAAGAATAATAAGAAGAAGAGCAAAAGCAAAGAAATAAATGTACTCGAGGGAACAACGGCGCACTAACAGTATAATTTGATTATATGAAACAAAAGAAATGGGCGAGTTATATATTAAGGTGCAGCAACAGGAAAATTACACATTGATTTTGTGTTCGTTGTTTGTGGTGAATTTGAGTGTTCTTTTTCTTGGTTCTGTTCGTGTTGTGGGTCTCATTGGTCGTTGGAAATTTCCGTTTTGTATAGTTGTTACCTCGGTATCGTTTATTTTATATTTGCACTCGAGCACAGGGTCTCATCTCTCCTTCTCTCACACTCTCCATCCCGTTTTCATCATTTTAATCTGCAGAAACATGCATTTATTATTTTTCGTTTTCTTCGCTCCAAACTTTGGTGATCGCTTTCGTACTCTCGCTGCTCAATCTAGTTTTGCGTGTGTATCTCATTTTCAGGACTTGAATTGCGAAACATTAAATGAAATTAAAAGTTCGCTGAGTGGAAGAGGATGTCGCACACGCAGCACGTTTGCCACTATACACTGAAGTGATGCCGTGTGCAAGAGCGAACAAACGAACGGGCAAAACGGGTTTTTCGACTTTGACCTTTTTTCATGAACTTTTCTTTGGTTTTTCACTAAAGGCAATTTAAATAAATTCCTTTTCAATCCCACACAACCGAGTTGCAAATCAAGATGATTCTCGCGCGCACAGCTCGCATCCGCCTGCTCACTCACTCATTCACTCATTTTCTCTCTCTCTCTCTCTCTCTCTTCCATCACCACATGATTCGTTTTGCCTCTGTCTTCTTTCTTCGTCTTCTTCTTTATCGCAACGGATGAGGAAATCTGCCGTGATGATGATCAAATAGAATCTTCGTTTCTTTTGTTTTGCTGCAACAATAAAGTTGATTGATTCTCGAAGCCGGGAACTGAAAGATAACGACTTGACAAAGAATGAGCGGAAAAAAGTGTGCACAACGAGACCGTTGATGGATTGAGTCATGAGCGAATTGCTTTTCCCTTTCTCTCTCTCTCATGCTCCATCTTTTTCACGTACGGTTGACTCCATCTGCACACGCTTCCGATTCTTTTTTTTCCCAATTCTCCGAATTGATCCATTTTAAAGCGAGTAGATACGGAAAAAAATTGGTAGAAATTGAATCTAAAAATTAATTATCCCTTTTGTTCTGTCGCGGAAAAAGAATCGGACTTCATTTATTTAAAATAGCGTCCGTTTTTATCCGCGACATGAGCGACATAAGCGACCGACGGTGTAAGGAGCACAGTGTGCTACCGCGACCTACCTCAATTCACTTAACGCTCCACCGTTTACAACAAGTGAAACCAAACTTGTTTCGTTCGTTCGCTCAGCGAGCACTGTCTCTTGGCGACTTCGATTAGTTTGGTTTGCTTTAAGGTCGTTACCATCGTTAAGAATTGATTCTGTGAGTCAAAGACGTTGACATTTGTTTATTTTTCGTTCAAGTATTTATATTCTTCTTGTGTTATTTTTCTCTCTTTCTTTTTTTTTGCTGCCATTTTCTCTTGCCCTCATCTTTGGTCTTTTCGTTTTGCTCTGTGCAGTATTAACATCCAATGCTCATTATTTCATTGCCGACATTTCTAAATACGATTCGATCGGTTGCTCGATGCTCTCTTCTGAACGCATTAGAAAAGCATCAATCTAATCCAATAATCTAGACATAATGTTGATTTTAAGTCATTTAGATCGCATTGAACCGTACACAATGACAGCATGTGTTCGATGTTTCCTTTTTGTGGCATCGCATTTATAGTGCGCGCTGTTGTTGTGATTGCCATCAAGCAAAAGAAAATGTGTGTGTGTATGTATACACGAAAAACGGGAATAAAACCAGAGAGAGAGAGTGTGTAAAGACCAATGAAGTGATGCATAAGAGAGCCAGCATGAATTTGGCACTTTGTGTCATTTTCGCTTTTGCCTGTGTGACACAATCCCAATAAACACAGCTTTGCACAGCAACGTGGGTCGACCTGAGTATGTGTGTGTGTGTGCATTTTGTCGGACCGCTGTGTTTCGTTTGACGCGTATCTAACTATTAAATACAACACCTCTATTAGAGGTCCTCTAATCTGGATCAAAATATGTTTATATTTTTCTTTTCTTTATTCTTCTCTAAATCTTCATCGTTTCAATTCTTTTCGAAATTGAGAGATAGCGTTTGGTCTGCGTTTGATTCGTATTTGTGTAATGTCATGTTTATTACGAGTTTGATACGTCTGTGTCAGTGCTAGTTTGTGCACATATGGGACGGATTGATGGAACATGCACATGAAATGTTTTGAGAGACGCCTTCAGGGCTTTGATTGATAACGACCAAAATGGTACGTTTTTCTTCCTTCTCTTTCTCGATTTTTCCATTCTCAAACTGTTCGCTTTGTCGTTTGTCGGGCTCTCGATATTTTTTTTTCGGTTAGTGATTTGCATTCAGTAGTCAAGCACATTAATTCCTCTGAGTTGAACTTTCGATAGCAGTTTAATGACTATTCGCTGTGAATGGCGGTAAAGACGTACAGCTGTGTATGGTTTCATTCCAAAATGGAAATTAGATGGTATCCTATTGTGAAAAGACCACTTGAACGAAATAGAAATTGAGCGATTTATTTTTATGTCGAAATGATTTCAGTGGTTGTTTTTCTTTTGTTTGGCTTGTAGATACACGGGTTTTCGTGCTTGTGATTATGGATGTAGTTCCAATTCGTTCTCTCTCTCTCATTCTATTTCGTTGTTGGAGTTTTATTTGATTCATCCATCGAACAGAGAAAATGTCAAACTGTGTATCGATGTGACTGCATGTGGATGACGATGCCGGAGAATGGCAGAAAAAATGAAGTCAAAGACCAAAAATGACACCGGAGATGTGATTACGAACTGAGAATTATCTGTCAAATGGCACAAGAAAGGAAATAACACGTCAAATATCCCTGGAGATATTCTTTTCGCTCTCGATATATTCAAGTGGTATACACTGACTTACAAAAATCGCTGAAAAAACACAATCAACATGCGCGCGGGTGTCAAGTGGATACGAATAGTTTATTGAACATTCGTTTTCCATCATTTTGATTCCGTTTCTATTCATTTTTGCAATAATGATGTTGTTGCTCGCTCTCCTCTTCACAAATGTGTCAATGTTCACTTGGAGAAAAATTGAGATATTTCATTCGGTCGATACGCCCGATTTTTTGTTTCGGTTTTTCTGTCAAATTTCTACAGCTCACTGAAAATGTTTCACGTTCGCGTCACATTTATCATTCGAGAGCTATATAAAATATTCCGTTGACAAATTAATGTTAAATTTAGATGACAACATCTTTATGACAAGAAAAATTACATAGTTTCCATCGACCGTGTTCAATCCAATTTCCATTGCAATTTTCTCGCTGTACACAACAGTTGGAATAGCAAACTATAGCAGTTTCTAGTGCATGCAATGTACGCAAAGATGATGAACATGTGCATATGAATATAGAATTCTGTTTCTTTCAAGCAAAATTACATTTAATCAGAGCTGTTTGTGTATGTGTAGGAAAATGTAGAAAAATAAAAACAAACGTACCAACAACGGTGACAGTGAAGAGCGGAAAAATATACGAAAACATTTTGAAAATAGCGCATTTTGAACACATATTTTATTTTGTTATATTTAGCATTAGTCATCGTCAAAGATTGTACAACGGCAGCGCACAATTTCCAGAAGAACTAAAAAAAAACGCCAGAGTAAGTGCTAGAGACGGAATATATAATGCTTCATGCAATAATAACCAGTCCGAAATGAAAAGTGCTAACGAATAAATGTGAGAATTGTTCAACACTTTGCTCGTAACAAAGAGTGACAAAATCTAAACATTTGGTTTTGAAGACCAGTCTGAGTAAAAAAAAACACGCTAAAGAACACTACGTACAACGATGACAAAGTGAGTCTAAAAGCAGAGCCAGAGCCAGAGCCATGATCGCAACGGCAAACGCCAACGAAACCTTTGCATTATATATATATCGTTTACACTTGCATTTTTCCTATTGAGTTCCCATCACATTTGTTTTCGTTCTTGCCATTTTAAGAAAAAAATTTATAAACATGCTAAATATATATACCGAAGCATATTTCATTGCTCTTTTTGCTAGATTTTTTCTTTCATTTTTTATTTTTGCTCCTCATTCTCGCACTCTTTTGGTGTGTTTTTCTTTAGCTCCTTGTCCTCGCACACTTCGTTGCCTTTGTAGTGTGTGTGCGGTGCTCGTCAAATGAGTCGCATTGGCTTCTAACTTTGGTCGTGTCATGAATGTGTGACGTGCGCTCAAAGAATGTGCTGAGCAGAAAAAGAAGTGGGTAATGGGTATGCATTGGAAAAAATTAAGAAAAGCGTTTTTTGAACAACATAAACAATTAATCACTGTGCACATCTCGTGCTTGCATTTCTCTCTCTCTCTCTCTCTTCTGTTTATTATTAAAAGGGAACAAAAAAATTGCGTCGTGGTTATTTGTGTTATGTTTGTCAGTTGCACGTGCACAAAACCAGAGCACTGTTTTTTTTAATGACGATTTGTCGATAACGCGATCTGAAACTCTTTGCTGTGGTTCTTTTTTCAGCTTTTTTCGCAAAGATCCAACGATTGCTTTTATTCGAGTGCACGACCATAAAGATGAAAAGTTTAGACGCGCAAAAAAAAATCCACCAATTTTCATTTCATGGATCATAAAATTTGTGCTGCGTGAAGCAAAAGTTGTAATAACAATAACGCTACGAACGTAGCACATATAATAATGTATTTTGCAGAATCTGGAACGATTCATAAAAACGATGGAGTGTAAAATGCCATGCGATCAAAATTATAGACACAATGATTCTCACATTCGCGCCATTTATGCAAGGATTCCATGCAATGCATGTTTCTAATGGTGTTCAAACCCGAAAAAGAAGCAGCAACAACACCCCATTTGCCATTAAAATGAATTGGTTCAGTTAAAGTTAAGAACAAAACAGCTACTCTTGATGCATACATTTCGATGGTTATCGAATTCGCCGTAGTCGCGTATGCACCATACTGCATTAAGCACGACAGCTAAGTGTTGGATTCTAAGCCTACCACCGCTTGCTAAATTTTAAATCCTGTTCGAAATGTCTCTAAGTCATTTGGTGTCTAAAGAGCAAAAGTGAGTGTTAAAAAAAACGAAAAAAAGAGCGAAAAAAACCGTGATATGAAGAAAGCAGCACATATCCGACTAAAAAAATCGTCTCCGTTATGGTGATGCACAGTTTCCTCTAGAAAGCAGAGAAAAAAATAAAATAAACGCCAGATCCCACATAAAAAAGCTATATTCGATTTTGTGAGTTATGCACTCGGTTTTCGGTATTTAACATACAAAATTCTTTTATGACAACGAACGACGATGATGCGTGCTTGATTATTCATTCGAATAGATAACGTTGTATGCACAAGACTTGTAAATTGACTCGGAACTCCCGTTTCATACTCATTCGTTTTCATCGTCTACTTCTTGCTATTTTCGTCGACATTAAATATGTTTGCGGAGCGAATGAACGACCGAGCGAACGAGTGAATGGAATATGGCGTAGTTGCAAAATTGGTTGTGAAGAGATGTGTCGGATAGAAGATTTATCAACGTATCGTCGACATTACTGTCTTTTTGTGGCTTTTTTTCCTTAACTTTTTTTTAATGTGAATATAAGATATTTTATGCGAGAATTATTACATTCTATTATGAGAAGCTGTACGCGCGTAAATGGTAAGTCAAGGCTTCCAAATGGCAAGGTGCTGGTGCAAATTATTTATGTTTTGATTCGTGGGCGCACTCAGCGAATTGGCATAACAGCAACAGCAGCGGCAATGAGACGATAAGCTTAGAGACGACATTTTTTAATATGAAGTACAAATCAAGTTGTCTGTATGCCTAACACCAAAAAAGTACATTTGTTTCACAATCTCCTCATTGAACAAAAGGAACATGACAAAAAAAAGAGCGAAAAAAAGGCGAAGCAGATAGCAGAACCAGTGAAAAATATAATTCATTTGATGTACGTTCTCATTCTGCATACAATGAGTTTCATTCCATTAATGCTATCGTTTCTTTTCGTTTTCTCTTCGTATTCGTCTTTTTTTTTTGCGTTGTAAAATTTTCGGTGAACAAAATAAATTTGAAAAGTTTTGTTCGTACTTCAAAGAGAAGAGCGGTAATCTGTTCAGTTTCAGACGCATTTATTGATTAAATGTCTTCTGGCCCATGGGTTTGAACAGCAATAATCGTGATATATTTGCTTTTCATGTTTTCGCCATTTCGCGTAACTTTGTGCGCCCGTCCGCCCGCTCAACGACTTTCTTCACTCCTTTTGTTTTTTTTTTCGACTGTTATTTTAAATATTTTGATCTTATTGCCCGATGATTTACATTGTGTGTACTGTCGAGCAAAACCAACCAGTCCAACAAATTTTTCTTTGTTTCTCTCTGTTTATATGCATGTAAATTGAAAAACAAATAAAAACTGAACATATATCCAACGAAATTGGGAATAGCAAGGCAAAACGAAAGGCAAATACTCTAATAAATGAACTGTTCCTAATAATAAGTACTTGACCTGATGATTACCATCGCAGTGGGCGTCACATTCGGCTCCCTCACTTTGACCTATGTATCTTCTTCTTGCTCGCCATTATTCTTCTTGTTCTTGTTATTATTTGTTCAATCGAAAGGAATATCTATGTATATGTCTGAAGCATAAGAAGAAAAAACAATGGTCACGGTAATGGCTTTTGTTTATTTGTTTGCAATCGCAAGGAGCGAGCGAAAATAAGAATCGAAAATGAAACGGAATGAGTGAGAAATGAAGAAAAAAAACAAGTCCATGCAACTGACGACGGATAAAAATAAATATTTTGCCATGACGATGGAACACAAATGTCCGATCGAGTTTTCAAGTTCATGTCGTCATGTTTGCCTTTCGACCATGTAATCTATTGGACGCTCTCTCTCTCTCTCTCTCTCTCTCTCTCTATCTCTCTTTCTCTCTCTCCATATACCATCCAATCATTCACGTTCTTTTTATGATCATTTATTGCGACTAAAATTTTCATTTTCATTCCATTCGACGTTTCGATGTAATGTACCAGGATGGTTTTCATCACACATGCACACACACCGTTCTCTTTCACGCCGAAGTCATATTTTCTCTTATAATATTTACTATAACTATTCTGGTTGCCGATAACGAAATATATTCAGAGAATTGCATGCAGGGCTTGTGTTATACATTGGCCAAATATTTACGATTTCTGCATCGCTAAGGTATGCTCTCTAACCAGAAAAACCAACAAATGAAACGAAAATCTATTGCCGGCGAAAGGGAATGAAAGTGGCGAACGAAGGCCAACAACATATAACAAAGCCCATCTCGCTTGCTTCTGCTACCGCTGTATTCATTTCTATATTATATTCCGTTACTGTACAAATACATAGTTATCTATTGGAAATTGCAACTTCTCTTTCTTGGATTATTGTTGTTGGTATTTTATTCGGTTGAAATGTTGTTCGCTCTTTTGGGAGCAGCAGCAGCAGTAGTAAAGCAACCGAGTGCAGTGAAGAACGACGACAAAGACGCAATGATTCAATGGGAACAGGTACGACGAGAGGAATTAGTAAACACACAAATAAATACTGAACCAAGACTTTGACAATCTATTACATTGCACAAGAACACGAACTCGGTGGAGCCCGATTCTGGGCACATGAATAAGTTTTGCTTGGCATTTTTTCCCTTCTCATTCAGTTGCGTCATTTGCTCAGTCGCTCGTGGTTTTCCTATTCGTGTTTGTGATTCAAATCCAGAGAATTTTGAACTCTGTTCCGTCATTTCGTAGAACGCTATACCTTTTGAATGCAGTGCATCAAATAAAATTTGCTATTTTTTTTCCAGCCATGTCTGTGTATGGTATATTGAAGTGCATGAATACACGCGAAACGCAAACATGAAAACATATTAAAACTCTTAACAATCGATACAAGATAATAAATATGTACGAGCGATTTTTCTAGCGATTCCTTCATGCTTCTTTTCGAATTTGATATAGAAGAGAGACCCTTGTTTGTACTTGCTTCTCATACGCTCAAGGAATATTCCTCGTCTTTGTCGTTGTCATCGTGTTTGCTGTCTGTGCTTATGCTCTGTGTGCATGCTGCATGTACAAGCATTTGAGATTGCGTCTGTGCCAATGAAACATTCGTGCAATGGAGTCTATTGTAGACGCGCTGCTCTTGACACTATTGTTAAATTTGTTCACTTTTTTTCTCTTCACTCGCTTCGCTTTGCTTTGTCCTTTGATTCTCATATTTTCTTTTCTATTTTGCTTCGTTTGTTTTTACCAAACAAAATGCCAATAACTTTTAGTCGTTACCGCTTACAAAAGCCATTCGTTTCGATTCGTCGGACGGGACGTTGTTGTTGAAGAAGTACTTCGGTGAATGTGTTTGTGTGGTGCCGATATATTATCTTCATCACTTGTTTTATCATTGGCAATGGCTTTGGCTTTGGCTTTTCGTGGATGCTCTTCCATCAGTTTGTACACTTGCATCCTAAACCGAGAATATCTACCTCTACCAGAATATTCTATTATGTGGTTAAGACACTCTCCATCTCTCTTTTCCTGTCTCTGTCTCTATCTCTCTCTATGTCGCTCGATCCTCTTTCGATTCTGTGGCGTACACCATCGAAACGATCGCAATAATTCAACGTTTTCGATGTACTTTGAACGTGTTCTATCGTTTGGAACTAACCCATACAACAACAGTGCAATCTGTTCAAAACAATGTTGTCACGGCAGTTTCAAGAGAAAAACTCAACTAGTTTATGGGCAAAGTACTTGAACTTAAAGCTTATACAATTTTAATCAGTCGGTGGTTTGTTGTTTTTCGATTTTTCAAAGCATCAGAAATAACTCTTGTCTTCGCTTGACTGTGCATCATGGACGGTCGAGTGAGCGAGTGAATGAGAAGCACTCGAAAGAGTGAGAGTAAGAGAGGTAACGAGACGAACAGAGAACAAAATACATGAAAATTGGCAAACGTGTAGCAATTGAAACGGCAAAAAGCACTGCTGCACCGAGCATCATCATGTGCACGCCGACTCTGTTGTCTTCGTCTTAGAAGCAGCAGTCGATGCTCCAATAACATGTTGTTAGAGTACTAGAGAGTAATTTTAATTTTTTTTCTTTCGTTTCTTAGTTCCCTTCCACGTCGAGTTGCTGGGTATTATTTTTGTATGTGTGTGTTTTTGTGTGCGTTTTAATGTCAGATTTTATATGTCTTGCCTGCAGACACAGAGACAGGATTACGATTTGGTTTCAAGCATCTCGGAGCATGCCATCAACTATTAACATTTATACATGCTTAATATACTCGTTAACGAAACACTGAGATTGCTGTTGAACGAAACAACATAACAACGTCAATTGGTTTATTTTACTGTCGATTCCAAAAAGCAGCCAGCAACAGCACCAACAGCATCAGCAGCTAGATCAGCAGCCGCATCGAGCCATCAGCGTAGCTCCTTGTTAGGAGAAACGACAAATCCATTATCCAAACTTATTATTCTGCACAATCAACGACCGAAACAGGTAACACGGACACTCAACAACGTACGCTCATACGGTTGGCGCCTTCTGGGAATGTATACACAACTATTTGACATTTTGCTTTGGTGAACAAGTTCAAAGTCAATTTCAAGTTTTCGCAAAAAAAAAGATTTTAATTTTGAAAATGATAAAAATCTCCGGAAAAATCTAAAGTATTCGTTTTGAATTCACGTGAAATACCAATGACGACAAAGTATAATTGTTTGTATCGTAATCCAAACCGTGTCGCTTCTTCTTTGTCGATTTTGGCCTTTTTGAAAATGCCATTTGGAAAATGTGGCACGAGTACTAGAAGAAGACTGGGCTCATCCCAGAGGGCGTTAGAAAATCCATTCCTACTTTTGTTATGATTTCCCAGGATAAACGAAGTTAAGAAAAAATTAAGTGAAATCACGGCGGGTATACAAACGAGAGTGAGACAGAGCTTATCAAATTTTTACACGTTAATGGTTATGGGAAATTCAAAGTTTTCAACTTATGCACATCCGTATATTTGGTGTAGACCGGTCCCGTTCGTGCAAAGAAGTAAACGCAACCAGATAACCACAAACATTATACGTTTTTTCATCCTTTTGATTGCGTTGAATGAATTTAATGTAAAACTATAAATATTCATCATTACCAACACACACAGCCAAAAGACCAAAATAGAAACAGAAATCAAAACCGGCAACTGGCATATGAAACAAACGTCGTCGATTGAACAAAAACGAAGGCGGCGATTCGACCAAAATTAAAAACCATCCATCTATCTTTGTGTATAAATTTACAATTACATTAGCCGCACAGAAATATGCTATGCCAATTCCATATGAATAATAATGTTTCCGAAACTGTTACGACCTTTTTCAATTCGAAACGCTCAGTCTCGGTTCAAAATCCAAGGCTTACACAACATCTCATTCATTCTCTTGCGTTTTCAACATCCACCACTACCCGCCTCTTTTCACTCGCATCTTTCTTCTATCTCGCACTCGCACTCGGACTCTCTTTCTCACCCACACTCTATGTCTTTCTTCTCCTCTCACACTCACCCTCTTGTCTCCAACAATGCGAACGAGAAAATCTTTTGATGACTTAACGGACCACAAATTTCAAATATTACGAATTTTAGATGTGTTGATGCACTGTGTGTGTGCCAAAGCCAGAGCTGAAGCTCAAGAGCACTAAAGCCATATAGCGCTTTAACATTTTCGTCGAATACTCAACGGTATTAAAATTTTGAGAAAACCACATGGTTTTGAATTTTAGCCAAGCTCCAGGGCATATTTTAAGGAATTTTTAGAACTACCGTAAAAACAAAAAAAGATGATAATGTGGCAAATTATAGGCAGGGTACACATTTATTTGGAAAATTCGGTATCATCGATGATGAGTGATCGCTACATTCAGCATGAGCTTCGTCACAATTTTGAAGAAGGACGCAAATGAGTGAATTCTCCCTTACAATATAAATGCATAGTTCAATTCCTTCAGTAGCGACTTTTGGTGTTCTTTTCTTCCATTGAAACCAACTCACTTTTGGCACTTTCTTTTTTCAAATTGATCCTTTTCTCTTTTCTGGACCACGCATTTTCAATGTACTGTATTGGAATTGGATACAATAATTAAACTATCAATGTCATGTGCATCGTATTAAAATTCTAAATCGACTGAATTGCGACCTCCAATATCCCATTATTTTTTCGTATTTTGCTCATTGAGCATTGCAAAGTGTTCGACAGCAGTACTGTAACTCTTTTTGGCCAATATATTGTATTTCATTATTCTCGTAAGCATCGCTTCGATTTCTTTCCAGCAGATGTAGCACTTTTTGCTCATGTTTATTTTTGCGGTGCCCGTTATCTCTTCAGATTACCTATAGAAGCTTGGCGTCATTTCAAGTTTTACAATATATCGACGAATTTAATGAAGACGCCTCTCAACAATACACAAATAAGCTTTGAATTTTGTTCTATCTTTGGAAGAATTATGTTAAAAGTATAATAGGCGTCTCCAATAATGATGTCAAATGTTTGAAAGCCTAAATGATTCCAAAAACGCAGAATGCATAGAAACGATATAATATTGCTTCTGAATAATATTGGCTTTAAATAAGTTTTATTGAACATTTTTAGCATCGTTAGAAGCAAAATGTACAGAAAAAATGTTTGAATTATATGTTAATTTTCAACTACCGGAATTTTCGTTGAGAACTACCGGATTAGAATTTGGAACTACCGGAATCCGGTAGAACTACCGGTTAAAATATGCCCTGCCAAGCTCATCAAAGACACATCACACACCATATTCCGCACAGTAATAATAACGACACACAATAACTGCATGACAGTTACGATGTTTCAGCTTTAACCACCCACTCTTCTTCCCTCTGGCTCTTGGTCTCGCTTTGGCATACAACGATGAAAACCCACCGACCGACCGACCAAACAAATGAATTATGTTGTTGACAAACATTTCATAATTTTTAACATTCGACTGGATCTGCATGCAAAATTTAGACTGAATCAATGTAAATTGTAATAGCATTGGACCAAGGCTCCTAAATTCGGAATGCGAAACGATTTTCCATGTCAGTTCCTTGCATTTGCTGGCCCCAAGCTTGACGAACATATGAAAATAATAATGTTTTATTTTAAATCCTGTTTTGGGTATGCAATATGTCAGCATGTTATTATGAAACCCATAACGAAGTGTCATGCTCAGTTGTTATCGGCTATGTAATTTAACTGACCGAACAGCACAGTCTATATTGATTTCATTGACATTATGCCATATTCATATGGCTCCACCATTTTTATCACTTGCATATATTCATAATCGGATTCATGTATTTCGTGTGAAGCGAAAACAAAGAACTGAAAATGGAGTTACACAGCCCATTCTATTTGCGGTTGATCAAAAGGGTGTTTGAATTTGATTACAGCAATTTGACTTGATGATTATGATTACCGTAATTTTTGTAATTGCGCCGATTAATCAAAACAGCTTGATCGCCATTTTGATTACATGAGTCGCACTCGCTTTCTATGGTACAAATACACACCGTGAACTGATTGAAGTGTTAGCGTTATGCGTCCATTGCATACACAACGTAAATAGCTAATTGATCTAACCCATAATTGAAACTGTAAATATGATTGATTTGGATCATGCAAAATGGAATTGATTAATTTTCAATGATTATCAAGTTAATCGTAAACGTAATCATTTCATTATAAATGTAAAACTTTCCATCCGTTTAAATATTCTCAAGTTGGGTTAGATGGTGGTTGTGTTGATACCGTAAAACACAAAGTATTTGTACCACGTTCATCACATATATTTGAACATAGATATTTACTTATGCGATGAGAAGATTCCATGATAATTCGATCGGGTGAAAGGTTTGTAGTTTTCCTGCGCTCAAAAGTGTGTGTATGCATGTGTGCATAATCAATGTCGTATTAAAACTCGGTTTCAAGTATGTGTCAAACCATTTGCCAATGGAAATCGATAAGGATTTTCAACTGCACAAATCCATGAATTTGCCCATTTATTTGAAGAACGATGGATCCACTTGCCAACCCAAATGGATGGAAAATGCTCGGTTAAATGGCTTGACGAAATTATTTTTCACTTACACTTACTTTCGTATCAATGCTTTGAATAATCCCTGAAATATAGATAGAGTTAGAGTAAAGGTAGAACCGAACTTTGAAGATATCTTAATAAGAGCATGGCAAAACTGCACACTTTGACTTGAACGCATTCCATCCAATCGATTTCGATATGAATAAAAGCGATGCATTCGAAATGAGAGAGAGAGCGAGAGAGAGCATAGTTCAATTTGTACGCATTGCATAGATTAAATTCCGATAGGATTTAAAATCCATATTCCACGGAAGTAAGACATCGACTTCTGAACTATTCCGTTTTCGCGTTTGTACATTTTTCGGTGGGTTTTGAGATTCACGTTACCATTTGGCATCTTGACAATTTCCACGGTTCAACATCGACGTGGTATGCAACATGAGCGCGAAAACAATTTGCTTTGTAATCGGAAAGCTGATATGTAAACATTAAACTTGTACGCTGTATTTTTCTCTCTCTCTTTCGGTTGGTTTCGTTGTCTCGCAACTTTCGTTTACCGGCTCATTCACATATAACGTGGTAAAAACTATTTTTGTTGGAATGTTTCCTCTGTGTAAAATTACCAAAGTTTGAAATATCAACTCGAATTGCTTGCACCAGAGCTCGAGTTTAAATGGTTGAAGTTGCAAACCTACCAACATTGAAATTTCATTTGGAATATGGATATCTCAATGGAAGTACCCATCGAAATCGAAATTCCATTTATCGGCCTCAAGAAATTTACTATCACATCGTGTTTGACACTAATCTAATTGAGAAACTCAACAGATTTTCATTTCCAATCACCTCAAAATGGTTGCTTGAAAACTGCACACTCATCAGATAGTTAACACTATAATAAGAACTTTTTTTCCCGTCTGTATTTCGACAATCTTCGTTGCTATTTCCCAAATAGTCACTTGCTCACCGATCGAAAAATACTTTCAGTTACTTTGTCTATGCTTGGTTTCGAACAAGTTTTTTCACTTGTGGAGAGAGTGCATGAAAATTCATTTTTTACAGCATTCAATCAATTTATTATATTTTTTGTCGTACAAACCTGGCGTCGCTCGGATGCCGCCCACACCCCAAATACCACGGTCAAATTTTATCATCGAGCGTTGAAATGTGAATGAGCTTTAATGCTTGATAAAATATGATTTACAAGTAAATCAAATGCAATTTGTACGTCATGTGTGTGTAGCGTAGGTTGTGAGGTGGCTAGATTTTGAATGCATTAATATTTAATCAAATAATGGAACAATCAACCCTTGTGTCGTTATGCCGACGCTCTTTATGGCTTCAATAAACTTTTTGCTTCTCAAACCAGTTTCAATCTTTTGTTTTGGTCGCTCGTGTATGTGTGTGTGTGTGTGCATGTGCATGTGTTTACATTTTGAAAACAAAAATGATTGTGAGTACGACCTTAGCCCGCGTGTACACCGAATAATTAATGGCTTCTGCAGCTGAGCTGAGGTGGTTGCTGTGTATCAACTGTGTGCTGATACAAGCCAGGGTAAAAAAAACTTTTTTAACTGATGAACAACGCATGGGGTTTCTCTTTCAAATCACGTGTGTGTATGTGCTTTTTGTGTATAAAGATGTTTATGAGAGCGATGGGTGATAGGAAAGTTTTGGCGTCGCGATAAAATTCCAATGACGTAATTAACTTTTATACAAAATTTTCAAACTAACTATAATTTATTAGTTTGTTCGATATGGAAATGGATAATAATGTGTGTGTGTGTGTATGGAATGTCATGGATCCATAAATAACAGTCAGGCATCGTTCTACCAAATTCTATGGTTCACCATTTTCGAATAGATGAAGAAGGGGAGAAGACATTGTATTTTGGTTTGGGTGCGATGAATTTAATGCCAGAAGTTAACTAGTTGTCAGTTGCGGTCGTTTTCGAGAACATTAAAATGACTTTTCACAGGCAAGCGGAAGCAAAAGACGGTGTATAATCCGTGATGGGTCCGGTGTATTCTCTTTGGTGCGTGACTTTTCAATTTCATTTGTGATGGCGATTCGCTTATCTTCCATCATTCACGGCACTCTCTGACACAACAGATATAAATTGAGTGCATAAAATTTTTGGGCATTTCATACTCGTGCTCACCGAGTTCCGATGAATAATGGTTTTTACATATTTTGACGTATTAGGATAATCGTACATTTTCATCGGATTTATTTCACACGAAGACGACGACGATGATGGTGATGAAGATGAAGATAGCGTTCGGCAAATTTCTATAGCGTCGAAAATTAATGGCAAATAAATAAACATGATACCAAACATGCGATAGAAAGACGGACACCGTTTTTCAATCGCAAAAATTTCTCTTAATTTTAGTTTAATGCACTCGTCCCGGTGAAACTACCGCAGCTACAACCACGTGCTCCCTTAACGCAATAAACTTTGACGACGCGGTTGGATTCGATGTGAGTAAAATAGTTTATGAAACGAAAATCCCAAAATGGAATTTAAATTACAAAAATCGGACGAAGGGCCCATGATAACGAACGGTTGGTGACACACATATATAAAATACTTGTGCTCAACTGCCATTCAATACGGTTTTATTATCCATTATAATTTGCGTCTCATCGAATGAGCGATTTTCCGCTTTATCCATTATTTTCGTATTAAGATTATCAAAAGAGATTCTCGCGATTTTGATATACACACCAAAAACGAAGCGAAGGCAGAAACATTAAAATCTACTACAAAGTATAACTAGGTTGACAATAAAAATGGGATTAGCTGAAACCGCGTGTTTTTATGCGAATCAATTTTGTGTTTCTGGTACAAGAAACGCGGCAAGTATCTCGAGCAAAGATGAAGATCTTGAAATGTTCTGAAACATTGCAGAACACATCGGTCTTCTATCTCTTAGCAGGAACACAAAAATGATTCACATGTAAACGAGCGGTTTCGGCTAATCCCATTTTTATTCTCAACGACACATATGTAGGCGAAATAGGCTACAAACACGTATTTAAGTTTTTTTCTATCGTTCATTTCTTCTTCCGCCTCCTTTGGTCTCATAAATCATGGTATAGTGTGGGCGAAAGCTTTTCAGTTCGATTCGTGTGAATAAATTTTGATTTGGCTTGTGCTGTGTCGAATAACGAGGAAAATGAATCGACTTAAATAGCGATAAAAGCATTATGGCGATGTGCGGTGTGTTTATTTTTTTCTGGTCGTTTTCATTGCGTTGAATATATGTTTGCTTAGGTTTTGAACCGTGTGTGTGTGTGTGTGCGTGTGTATAGACGCATTTCTGATAGGTTCTTGCGTTTCATTCACATGTTGAATGTCGAATATGAGTGGTAAGAAATAATGATCTAAGGTGGATGCACGAGAGAGAACGGAATGCAAACAGGTCTTTTTATACTTCTTGGAATTTTCTGTGTGTATTTTTGGTGTGGTTTCATTTCGATTTGACTAAGGGCAATGACTGTGCGTGAATTAATGCCACTAGACCATCAAGAATCGTTTGAATCAACAGGGAAACGCGTATTTTCAATGTGCAAGAAGAACGAAGCGATAAAGAGAGAAATCGAAAAAAGGGGAAATTTAATGGAAGATTTTCTAAATCAACAAACACAAAAATCACACAACCAATGCCTCATCATACGGGTATAGATTTTATTTGAACTTTGACAGCTTATCGTATTCATAAACCGTTTTCAAAATCGTGGAAGTGCGTGACGGTAATGGTGGTGATGGTGGCCGCACAATGCCGTATACCTCCCCGTAAAAACGGAACGAAAAAAAGGAGCATGAGAGCAAACATTAGTAAACCAAGTAGAAAATGTTTTTGTGGTTGAAAATCAACGACGACGTGATGATGATAATGGCTAGAAGATGCGCTTCAAAATTATATATATATGTGTGTGTGGGTATTTGCCATGACTACTGCTCAAACGATGGATTTGATGATAAGTTATTCGACGGGATTCCATGGTGCTACTACTTGGTTGCTTCATATTTTCACTCTTCGCTCATTTCCTTGTTTTTGTACTCATCGCTATTATTTTTCGCTTTTGTATCGTTTTTGGCGTGCACTGTCGCAATTTATGGTTTCAAATAGATTGCCGTTTTGTGTGTGTGTGTGTGTGTCTCTCGGTATTGTTGCTGTTTTTTCTCCTCGCTTTTCTTTCGAGCGTTTACTTAAACACACTGTCTATTGTCAGTGACTATTGTTACTAAAACATTTTTCCCATGATTATTACCGTAACACATACAAATAAAAAAAAAATACAGTGGCACGACCATGGGCCATTATGAATTGAATGGTTTGGAGCGAAAATGTAATACAGAAAAGTTGAGCGGAAAAATGTCTATGATGAATGATTGGAAAAGGGAAAGCTATATAGGAAACTGTATAGTAAACTATAGTGAACTATATAGCTATCCCTTTTCATTTGACATTTTTCCGCTCAACTTTTCTGTATTACATTTTCGCTCCAAACCATTCAATTTTGGATCCTTTTTATTGTTGTTGATTTTCGGGCCAGCTTGTGAAAGCTTTCGCTTTGCATTTTATACACTTCACACAAGAACAAAATGAATAGCTGCGAAAAAGCAAATCTAAAAATAATATGCCAACATGATGACAGCAGCTATAGAGCCGGCGATGGCAGCAAAGCTACACGCAGTACAGCAAAAAAATGCGCAACAAACATTTATTTGGAGTACTCTATTTTTATCTCTCACCATTCGCTTTGGCATTTCATTCGGTGTTTTTAATGTGGATTAAAATTTTAACGCTATTTCAGCGCATTCATCAAATCCATCAAAGCTGTGTGACCAAATGTCTGTTCAATGAGCATGTTCATTATTTTGGATTTTGACAGAACAAAACAACGAGGATGAAAGAGAAAGAATTGACGTGTCCACAGATAATGGAAACCACACTCACACACATTTCTTGTGGAACAAAAACTTTTGAAATACCCTTCGGTGGGGATTGTCACATTTAGTATTTTTTTAACCGATGCAACAAATGCAAATAATATACAACCGACAAAAGCAGAAAAAGTACGAGTAACAAATTTGTTACCTCTAGTTCATGCATAACTTATACCGTGCATTTGTTCGCATTTCACAAAAGTTCGAATGAGTTCTAGAACCAGTTTGCTGCTCACACACACACACACACACATACACATATTGAGTGTCCCCATTACACGAAGTGGTTTTGTCGGTACATGATATTCCAATAGAGACCGTCGTTACCGCGCTGAGTCAAACAGTATTGTTATTAAATATACGACCGGAAAAGAGGAAGTAAGCTCCAGTTTTCACACATATTTGTGTGCGCGCATATTTGCAAATGGATTTGGTTTCGTTTTCAATTGACTATTATTACATATTGTATGTGTATGCAACTTGTCAATTTGAGTTTTTTTTGCCAACTCCCTCTCTCTCTCTCTCTTCATCTCTCTCCATCTCTCTCTCTCTCTCACTCTCTCACTCGAGGTCGGTATTTTGGCAAAGAACTAACCAGAAAACTTAAATGGTTTCAGGGTTCGGGAATTAATGCACCTTCTCTATTCTGTCGAATGCGGCAATAAATGGTATTTTCGTCACTCGGAGCAACAATTCAACGGCAAGCCAACTAAACCAGTGGGAAAAATTGCAGAAAAAAAGGTAAGCAGCAGCATCATCATCGTCGATACTGTGTGCATTTCATGGCTTTCGACGATGTGTACAACGATACCGTCGAAATTCATCGAATTCACCTCACATATTTATAGCTCGTGGTTAGTGCGGATTCGGGAAAATACGTTGAAAATATTTTCACATTTATATGCGGTTAAATCCATTAACATCAAGTATGTATATTCGTGTTTGGAGATGCTTGGTCGGATGCAGGAGCTCGCTCGCTATGCATTCCGCGCTCTTTCACTAAATTTACTACGTACTTTTTTAAGTAATCAAAACTGAAGCACTGACTCAACATAACATAAATTCGAGTGAGAGAGAGAGAAGTGGGGAAATATTGCACGAATCGAATGAGTACGTACACTTTCTTTCGCATATACACATTTTATCGCGCTTTACATCATCCGATATACTAAAAACAAGCAATTTCCTCAACGAGGTGTAATGACTGCAACGACACACACTGAAATATGAGCAATGGTGCATATCGGAAGGAAGAAAATTGCAATCGAAAATGCTTTTATCGATTTAATCCGATAAATGTATGCGCTAGGCTACCTTTTCTACCCGCGTTCTCTGTTTCTCTCGATCATTCCCTCTCGACAGAACTTCATTTGCCATTCTCTTTCGTCTTTAATGGATTTTTTCTCCTGTGTGTTTTGTTATTCGCACAAGTGTTTGAGCAATATAGTGACAATAAATCCGTTAAATCTTTCAAAATGCTCGCATTTACATTTGATAGTGATATCTCTATTGTTAACAATCACTCCATTTACACCGGGCGTTGTGTTCGTTTTTATCGCATTCATTCTCCCGCTTTTAGTCATCACTTAAAGCGATTAATTAAATGACAACGAATGGTTGTTAATGGAAATAATTATCATATTTTTTTTAGATTTGAGCTTATTGAATAAACACGCATACATTGATGAAGATATGTTGCGACTGTAAATGGCGTTTCATGACTAGATAAGCCAAGGGGGGAATCACTCAGCTATTACTTTGCTATTGGCCACTATTGCTTGCAATTAGTTTGCTATTTGCTATTACTTTTCTCCATGCAAATTTGAAAAGTAATAGCAAAAATAAAGTAATAGCAAAGTAATTGTTGATTTTTGGACATAATAGCAAGTTAATAGCAAAGTAATAGTTACACAAAAAATAATTGCTATTACTTTAGAATTTCAACTATTACTTTGCTATTACTGCAATTACTTTCTAGTGATTTCCCCCTTGAGATAAGCCCAAGCACTGTACTGTAAATCGGCTCAACTCTTCGTCGTACTACATATTTTATTGTCATCTCATTAAAATGCATAGGAGTGAAGATATTGAATAATAATATTGTGTTGAGTGTGGAACGCAAGAGGAAGAGAGCGAAGTTGTATAACCGAAGCTACGACAGTTGCAAGTTTTGGAATGTGGCACGTTTTTGGCTGCAGGAGGTGAAAATGTTAAATGACATTTTCGACGCAATGAATAGTGATTGCGCTCTTAAATCAATCCTTCTACTCAATTGAGTGATTCGTTTTTCCTCCCCCCCCCAAACGATCTACGGTAAATCTGGAAATCCGGTCATGGATAAAAGAATGTGCATGTGCACACCATTAAAGCATATAGTATACGAAATATATCGAACACGCATTCCGCATTTATGCATCGAACTATGATAAATGGGCAGAACTGATAGTTCACAACAACAAAACAGATTGAAATGGAGCGGTTGAGCAGAACCCGTTGGTATTCTGTAGCTAAAATTTAGCAAACTGATCAAATTTTCATGTTCCAATAGCCATTGATAGATGATTTCTTTATTAAATAAACAGTTGATGTAACAACTACTAACGTGTGTATGTGTGTGTGCGGTGTGCGCTATTGTATATCGATTGGAACGAAACCCGGATGCAATATTCCATTTTCGTATTAGTATTCATCGTATAAATTCGACAGTTTTTGGTTTCGTCATGTCCTTGACTAGCTTGAAAAGGGCTCATCGCTGCAAGCGCAACGAATGCCAAATTTCAATTTATGTTTTAATTCAAACAAAAAGATACCAACCATGAACCGTTTTAGTGAACAAAAGCATAATATCATTACGTGTTATATTTTCTGGTCAGTCCAGTTCTGAGTATTTTTCATTATTTTTGTTTCATTATCGTATACAAGCAGGAATGAGCCATGTATGTGTGTGTGTATCGAGTTTTGTATTTATTTCAAATTAAATTGAATTCCATCGAAATAAGTTATCATCGGAATGCCGTTAATCTATATCGTTTTACGAACCGCACAAATCAAATTTGCCCAGTCCAACCGAAATGCTTATTCGAACACAAAAAGCAAAGAAATGCAAACCTAAAAGCTACAGCGAATCAGCGAACGTATTTAATAATGGTTGAAAACTGTGTGCAGCAAATTTCAATGGCACTTTATGTAAATATTGTGTCATTCCAAATGTAAATTCATCAGCCACAACCGAATTCCACTCTCGCTCAAACTAAATAACTGAATAAAATTCCGGAACAATTTCGATTTGTTATGCCATGCAAAATGCTCATACTATACAAAGCGTGAGCATAGTGAAAAGCACAATATGCACATATTTACGAAACGAATGACTACCGCACATACACAGACACATAACGACCAACTCGACTCGAAAATTATTCTAAAAATGTACATCAAGCTACAGTACACTCAAACACTGGACGTTTGATGATGTTGATGCAGTTGAAGTATTTTTGTACTGTCCTCCGCCCATTTCCCGACAATGAACAATACACCATGTCTCAATTATTCTCGTCAATTTGCATGAAGTTGGACACGTGTTTAAGCGCACTGAATCGTATATTATCCGACTTGAAATTAGTTTTTTGGCTTTTGATCTTCCGTTTTGAGAATTAATTCCTTTATTTTCGACACAAATACATAGCGAAATAGAGAGAGACTTGGAGCGAGAGAGAGAGAGAGGGTAGCGTGCGTTAGTGCTTCACAAACACTAAAGCACAAGTACATGCCACAAGTATACTCGAGGCATCTTCAGAACATTTATTATTTCACTGAAAAGGCACTGTTATATGTCAAAAGCGTATGCATTAAATTGATTACGGTAGTCAAAATAAAGAGAGAGGAAAAAGAGTGGAATAGTATTCTTTTTCTACGAAAATTAAGCTAAAGCCATTGCCGGTTTAAACAAGGAGAAAGGAAAACAATCAAACTTTGATTCAATGAACCCAAACCTCATACAGAACAAGCACCGGCAACACCAGCACCACTAATAAAACGATTCGTTAGCAACGCCAAGCAACTTCCCATTTTTAAACACACACACACACCACTGTGTGTTGATTATTCTTCTCTACACATTTATTTCAACATCGCAATTAATTATTCATAAAACCATCCTTTTTGTTGATTTTTTGATTGGAACCATACACAGTGCCGTCGCCTGAAACCACACGACGAAACAATGGACAAAAAATGAACCAACGGAGAGTGTGAGAGAGAGAATGTGAGGAGAAAAAAACTGCGACGACGATAACGCAGCAAAACTTTCAGAAATTACTTACTTATTTACCGGTTTCATGTTTGAATGAGAAACGAAATTAAACGAGAAAAGAGAAATAACGAAAAAAAATAAAAATCAAACACAAAAACGAAAGCATTCCATGTTTGACCGGAAAGCTGGACGAAAGTTTTTTGTTTCTCTCTCTCTCTCTCTCTGTGTGTGTTTTGTTTTTGAGTGGTGGCGATGATGATGATGGATGTATTGAATAGGCGGCAATGGGCCGCAGTGTTAATTACTCCGAAAAATGTTCATAACAGAAGCTGAGCTGAAAGAAAAGGGCGGGTGCTTTTATTAATATTGACGTCTATATGAAATTGTGCTTAATGAAAATAAATCAAGAGAGTAATCCGGTGGTTTTGTCTTGAAAAGCAAACATTTGGCCATACCGATTTCCTTTTTTTCTTCTTCTTCTCCTCTCAAGTAATTTTTGGTGCTCAACATTTTCCACCTAACTAAATTGGAAGTATAATTATTAATAATTCATGGCTGGCTGTCGTATATACATATACATATTCCATTCCAGAGCCTGAAGAGTGTGAAACTGACGAAATGCTTCTCATTTTTATTTAAAAATAAGAAAAGAAACGCTCGTTCATTCGCTCGCTCGCTCGCTCGCTTGCCCGAATGATGAAAAGTCAAACTACACTTCATATTATATTAATATTACTAGAAGCACTTTTATTCATCATACCGGGCGCGTTTGCCGTTCACTGTTGCTCTTCAGCATTTTATTCGCGCTATTCATCCAACCACGATGACGCGATGACCGTAGGCTTTGCCAGCACTCTTGAAGATTCATATTAATGGATCAAAATGTCTAAGCCATCTGAAAAAAAAACCATCATATGGCATATACACACGAGGAGAGAGCAAACGTCAGCTGTGCAAGTACTCGACTGCAAATATCCCGAGCGCCGGGTAGGCAAACGAGGTTAACAGAGAAATTGATCCAGCACAAGTTCTTCGAACCGAAGGGAGATCTGATTTCTTTTTCGGTGAGGGGAAGTAATACATTAAAAAAAAGTGTTTAAGGATCCAAAACTGGAAGAGAGAAACGAAGAAAAAAAGAGATTCAAAGAACGCGCTCTATATTCGAAGTATGCATTCCACCTTTATACCCCAATGACTCTTCTTCCGTTTCAGTGTGTTGTTGTTATTTTTTTTTTATTATTCTTGCTTGCATCTCTTTTCATCTGCATATTATTATATTGAATAATAACCAGTAAGCTAAGACATTGTTTTTTTTTTCAACAGTTCGTACACATTTATATTCATTTTGCAAGGATTTGTTCCTTTTTTTTCTTCCGTTATTTTTTTTCAAAATAAATTATTCTACTTGGAATGTGTGTGGCGCAAAGTTGGTGCCGGTGGGTGGATAGAAGGGAGAAATGAAAAATAAAAAAGAAAAAATAATGTAACGTGTTTTTTTTATCTCGTACCGAGTAGAGAGAATCTCAAGTAGAGGAGAATAATTGAGTTAATATGAAGGGTATGCGCGCGCTTTTACCAAGAACACCAAACAATTTGGTTCCGGGGCCGAATGAAGGAAGGAGTCAGCAATGGCTAAAAATGTATTTGATTTTTATTTTATTATTTGCTGTTTTGTTGTTAGTGCTGCTGTGTGCTGCTCCACATTTGCAGCAGCGTGCATGTGTTTCTTCTTGCACACAAACACACAAGGCGGAAAGAGAACGAAGACCCCTCATAATGCCTGAAGCACCATTCTGTTTTTGACGTCCACCGAACGAATTTTTCTTTCATTATTTCAGCATGTTGCTTTTTCTCTCTCACTCTCTCTCTCTCTCGCCCGTACGTACACATTGGTGCGCTCATTGCTTTTGCTGCACATAAAGAGAATATTATTACCTAGAAGCCATGTTATGTTTTTTTCTATACTTGCTGCTTTGCTTTTTTTCCACCCAAAAATTTCCATTTCATATCACACACGAATTTCTTTGCTTGATTAGCAAAACCCACCAAACCGAAGCGAGAAACGAAAAGAAAAGCGACGAAAGAACAAAGCAAAACTACAGGCGAATGAAAGTAAAAAAAAACATCGGCTGAATGATGAATGATGTGCACATTGAATCCGTTTGGAACAGAGAAAGAGAGGGAAAAAAAGAGAGAAAAACGAAAATCGCCTACTTGAGCTTTCAAGTTATGCATGTTGATATTTTATGGAATAAATAAATAACGGCGGGAATAAGTGTACAGATTTGACAGGAGAACAAACGAGCACACACACACATACACAGAACATGAAAGAAATGTGCGAATGCGTTCTCATTCTCTGCTATCACCGACGGCGTTTTCGGTTTGTTTTTGCTTTCCCAAAACATACACACCAAATTCTTTTTTCCAGTGAATCATTTCATTTGCCGTGTTGTTTTTTCCTGTTGTGTTTGCAAAAAAAATTCCCGAGATTTTCAATATTATTTGGATTTAGAGATATTTTAAGCGTGTATGTATTTTCGGATTTTTTTTTCACAACTGTTACGAATGTGTGTATTATTTTTGTTTGTTTGTCTCACGGCAATTCGAATGGATGAAAAATGTGGAATTGCCAAGCTAATTTTTTGTTTGTTTAAACGACATGATGATGCTTGG
The DNA here is from genome assembly GCF_009176505.1 of Sitodiplosis mosellana. Lineage (NCBI taxonomy): Eukaryota > Metazoa > Arthropoda > Insecta > Diptera > Cecidomyiidae > Sitodiplosis > Sitodiplosis mosellana. The sequence continues at coordinate 8,018,205 of NW_022595245.1, forward strand.
GTATTAGAGTTTTGATGTTTTATTTATGCTTGGATTACCACCCGCATAAAATTTTGCATATAACCCGGTTCGAATGAGGCACAAGCAACCTAACGACTATCACTTATGGATCGGCAATTCTCTCTCAAGTCATTTCGAAAAAGCCACTGAAAATTACTCTCTCTATATCCAATCTAAAGTTGAATAATTTAACTTCGATAAATTGCATGCACTTCCGATTTCTTCGAAAACGAAGCCAATGTTTTTGCACGTTTATCACCAAATAAAATATTAACGACTTATTTTCTCGGCAAAAGATCCCAAATCCCGGGATAAGATTGCTCTTTTGCCAAATGTTCTTTGAACATATATCCCAAAATTATTTCCATACTTTGTGCATTTCAATCAACGAACAAACCGGTTCAAAAGAAAATCCTTAACTCACTCATTTCGCATGCAACACACTATAAAATCCAATTTCATGCTCTTTGCAAAAAATCACTTTATCATTTCATTTATTCTCGGCTGCACGAGCGAACGAGAAAAAACGAGCCATAGACATTGGCCACTGCAAGGGTGCGATAGCAAAAGTGTTGCAATTTTTCCGCGGTGCTGCTGATTATTATCATGTAATTGTTGGTAATTTTTCATGCTTGCCTCATTCACTGAATTAATTCATGAATAATTGATATATAAATATTACCAGTGAAATTAAATTTCTACGAAGCATTTTCTGAACGGATTTCGTATAAATTTTGACACCGACACTCTCCACCAACATTCTTAATCATATCTGTATTCACTATTTCCAGATGGTTGGGCTTGGGCAATATCATCGTTAATGAGTGCGTCGAATGTTCTTTTTTACTGGTTCGTGTTAGAGTTCGTATACATTGAGCTTAATAAAATTTCATATGCCTGTATCAATAATCGTCCAAACCTCGATTGCCGTTCGATGCGGAAGAGCAACAGCAATAAAAGAACAAATGTGAATATTAATTTATTATAAATTCCAGCCTCGAAACAACCAGCACCGTGTTGTGGTAATCACGGTTTGGTAAATGCAATCGACATCAGCATAATATTGATAATGGTTTAAATTTATTAATCAACGTATAACGTAATATTCCAGCCCTTTATCAATTATTCAAGATGATTTGTTTTCGAAGCTTTTCTCTCTCTCTCTCTCTTGTCTATATATCGAAAGTGCACAGCAGCAGCCATGGCATGAATGCTCACATTGGTTTCTATGAAGCCGGATTGGTTGGCGTTTTCGAAAAGTGATAATGGATTCCGTACCCTGTGAATCAATTTATGAGACAAGAGAAATGAACCCGTGAGCATAAAAACGACTTATGAAAACGTCGCCGAACAAAGCGAAAAACCTATTTGTTACTCGTTCAATTCGGAACAAATTGTACACTAGTATGTTACGCCGACAAATCTATGTTACGTTTTGATCGGCAATTTTTTTTAAGTCGTTTTTATGCTCACGGGTTCAAATAGGAATGTTTCAATGTATAAATCTTTGATACGAGTTGTTCAATTTACTTTATGCTTCATTGAAGACACAAATACACACACACACAGGTTGGATTCACCAGCCAATCGCTTTCGTTATTCAATTAAAGAAATAATTTGTGTTGTGTATTTTGGAAGAAATCCGGGGCGCCCAACAGCAAATTATTCAGCAGCTGTATAAGCTGTATTTCCATAATTGAAAATTAATGGAGAATCGGATTAGTAAAATGAGTTCATAAGTAGAATTGAAAAAAAGTGTGTGCATGTTGGTAAATTGGTGGTGGTGGTATGGTATGCTGCATGAAAATCCCTTCAGTGCGCTTACCATTGAATTTAAAGCCCGTAAAATACATGAATTCGGTACACGATACATTTTTGGTTTTGGGTGTATATTCAGACCAAAAATGGTTACATTTCTACCGCACCTGTACACACTGTTTATTGTAGCACAAAATTTAATGCATTTCATCATTTAACAGCCGTAAATCGGTTTAATTGCGCTCATATTTCTCCCATTTGCATTAGTTCGTTTGACTAAATTTGAGTCGATTGCGTCTATGGTTTCCGAGTCCAATTATCAGTTTGATGATTTCATAACACGCTGCGTCGGCTCTGTGCGTATGTTTCTGTTTTTGTGAGTGTGTGTGTGTTTCAATACCCAAATTGAATATTTGTCAAAAAAACGAATAATTATAATAGCATCATTAAATTTGTATCGCGTTTAATGATTAATCGTTCCGAGTTGAACCTGAAACGACCCACACGACAAATTAATTTCGAGGAAAAATATTTATTCGCTCTCGCATTTAATTGAGGATAGAAATTAGATGGAGAGCAACGAATGACGCACATAGACACGAGCAACACGAGCAGCAAAAGAAGACGCGCAACGATGATACTCGGAATTGTGTAAATGGTGAACCAAATGTAAACAAAACATTTGAAAGATGCCCCACAAAACTCCAAGCTGACCTAGAGACTTCTTTTTAAATTCGGTTACGCTAATAGCCTTTGATTTCATAATATTATGTGAATCGCTCAAATGGTTACGTGTGCGTGCACAGAACACACAGCATTGAAGTGAAGAAGTTATGAAAAAGCTTTGATTAAAAAGTTACTCCGAGAGAGAGAGAGAGAAAAAAGGAGAGAACCATTGCCACCGGAAGCCTATCACTTTGAGTCCTTTTATTTTATAATTTTCGTCATCAAAGGATTTTCACACAATTTGTCGCTGTCGTTTTCTCTTTTTTCCCCGCCCTACTCCACTCGGGTTCTTTTTTCACGTTGCACAACTGCTGCCAAAAACCTACATTTCTATGGCTTAATCTCACTCCCTCTTTCCCTCTGTATGCTTTTTTTGTATTGTTAGACATCCCATGGAACGCGTTGTATTTTCCGGCAAATTAATTTGTGTGTGTCGCTGGTGCGGAAAATTCCTAATTAATTGTGACAATGTGTGAAGTGCCATTCGCTTGAAAGAACGAACATTTGAATTATCCATAGAATGTTTTACCACCACCACCACCACCACTGCTGCTGCTGCTGCTGCTGCTACTGTTATCGTTACAATTTTGGCCTGCAGCAAATACACATCGTTTTTTTTCCTCTGCGGGATATTACCCGTGGACAGGCATTCGGCATTGCAAATTCGTATCTAAATGTGATAGTCATCATTGTAAGTTAGCTAAACAATTGTGCCAAATGAAAATTTTGATGGAATTTTGTCGGCGTACATGGCGCATTTGTGGCTCATAACGAATAAAAGTATCAGTTATTTGTCTATTGGCCCGCATTTGAATAAGACAAACACGATTCACTTGCAAATAAATGCACAAATGAAAATACGATCATTTTTCTAAATGAATGAGTTATTTAATCGCTTATAAATAAAAGCCACACTATAATCACATGGAAAGCGTTGTGTTTTTGCTTGTAAAACAACAATGAAATCAGCAAAAACATATAATTTATACGGTAAGTGTGCAAAGTTTTCGGTTGAAACGCATAAATAGCAATGAATAAAAAGCCAACAAACAGACGAGCAACCCATTTCTAATTGAGATTTAAACGAAAATATGAATATCATATGTCCCAGATGCGTCCCGTTCATTCAGTCATTTGTGAACCGCCAATTGTTCCCTGCTGCCGCTATTACTATTATTAATGCCTTGTGTATACGGCAAGTATTCACATTTCCGTTCACTTTTTCCGAGTTTTGAGTGGCATACATAGAGAGAGAGAGAGAGAGAGAGAGAGAGAGAGAGAGAGAGAGAGAAACGTTGGCTTCAACATTTTCCAACGCATGGATCTATTCGTTCTGAACATTTCTTCCAAAATTCCCAATCTAGTGGGAGTTTTATTAGCCGACTTTGCTATTTGTTCATTCACAAATGACTGGCATTAACAAGTGCACTTAAGTCGGAATCGGAAAATGTATTCGTCAAAACAGAAGAACTTCGAAATGAGAGCAAAAGCGGAGACGAGACCGAGAGAAAATTCGCTTTAAAGAAGGGGAGCGAGCGAGAAAAAGGAAGAAAAAGAGAGAATATCGAAAGAAAATTACAGAAGACGACGCACAACTACTACGTCACACAGATGTGAAGATGCTTTACTCGAATAACTGTCAACCAAAATTATTCTGTTTGCTTGTGCGAAGTGAAATTAGTTGGAAATTTAATAGCACCGAAGTATGTTTTCGGTTTCCTGTGTCGATCATAAGCACTACATTAAATACCGCACTCGCACAACAGCGGTTATAATGGTAAACTTGTCGAAAACTTGTTTGTGCGCACCATTTCAAGGGAAAAAGTTTGCTATATGCTAAATTTTAGTTTTCACATTGTACGTTCGGCTGCTACGCACTTGTCATTTCGACAAAGAGAGCGACTACACTTCAGACATTCACTTTAGGAAGTTTCGACGATAAATTTTCTATTGAATCGACGAACAGCGTTTGTTGGCCAATTGTGGAATTGGATAACAGTGTGCGTACGACGCTGTGTAATTCGCATGTTTATATTGCATTCAAATTAAATGTTTGGATTGAAAGCAATTTATTTATGTTGTTTTTTCTCTCCATTTGAACCATTCTTCATCTCTCTCTCTCTCTCTCTCTCTCTCTCTCTCTCTCTCTCTCTCTCACTGAGTCGAAAAACGAGAGAACGACGGGAAGGACGGTGCAGCTTGAATGATTTTTCCAGACTTTGAATAGTTCACACAAACAATGCAATAAACCCTGACCTCATGTTAATACTTCACTCGAACGTCTTGTGCAGCATTTGCTCGTCATTGGCATGGTTGCTGGTGTGCTTTCGAATAATCCGAAAATTCGGTTTATATTACACAAACTTTTGTAAATGATGTTGATGTTGAATGTTGTTATTTGCCTCGTTTGACTCTTTTCCAACCAAATATGAGGTTGTACATTCCTTATTCCTAGCACTCCAATCAGTATAAAACTTTCTTTTCGCAAAAAACGTAACATGGCTGCAATACATTGTATCATTCGATCAGGAAAAAAAATTCGTTCATTTATGACATCCTATCCAGATAGGTGTTTCGACGGAATTGCACAAGAATTTTCTAATTGATTTTTAATTCAATGAAAAGTTCTCTGCTTTGAATTATTAACGGTATTCGGTGCGACGATGCGATGACAAATTGTTTGAAAATGAAAGATCGAAGGTGGAACAAATGAAAGTGGACAATTTTCTCCTTTGTGGGCCCGAACAAGTGGCAACAACAAAAATTTCAAAGCAATAATCGGAAATCACTTCTGTAATATAATATGTCATTAAGTTACGACATGGCTGCTGCATTTGTGGTATTCGGTGATGCTGGTTTGGAATACAAGCCGCATAAAATGTATTGAATGGTTGCAAAGTTTTTGTGCCAACGAAATGGATGATTTGGCAAGGAAACAAATTGTAAGTTCGAGAGAAAGCGAGCGACGCAGAGGTGAGGAGAGCGATCACGATGAACACGAAAAACAAAAACAATCAAAAGCCCCTCTACACGCTCATACTCCGGTTAACCTTTAATCATTGACGCCACACAAACACATCGGGCTTTTGCGTGTTTGTTCTCCAGCAAGTTGGAAAGCAAACCAAACGGAAAGCAATGTATACGCACACACGTAGGTGGCTACGGCAACAAATTGTGATGCAAACCCATAAATATCAATAATAATAAAATGAACCGATGATGACGATAGCAGCGTATCGAATTTGATGGGCGAATCCATCAGAACAGGCATCGATTTACCAACAAGTGAAAATCAAACAAACAAAACTCTCGTTACAAGTTTGAATATAAAAGTACAACCTGGAGAAAAAGCAACCAACACAGTATGACAGATGTTTTTTTTTTATTTTGTCCCTGACGAGATATTTGGAGGGCTGAAAGAAGGCCTCAAATCATGAAGAACTGTATCATTTTTTTTTAAGTTGGTAAGGTTTTGTCGTTTTTCGATATTTTGCGTTTCCAGTGTACAAGTCATTGTCAAATGAAATTGCATGCCATTTACTCCCATTCCTAGTGGTTTTACAGATATGATTACTTCCACAAAAATGTTTAGCGGGAAATTCTACATGGAAACAGCCTTGCCAGATCCAAAAAATTTCAATGACTGTGTGAAATATGGTCAAAAATGTCCAAAATGCCACAAAATCTATGAAAATCACATAAGAATTCACATTTTTTTTTTAAATTCCTCAAATATACACTTTTCAGGGTTGGTGTCTTGGTAAAAAGTTATTTTTTCTTGAAAATATGGGGAGAATTCTCAGTCAAAAACTCTTAAAAGTGACTTTTTGAGGTACTTCACGAACAAAAGTGACATTTTTCATGGATTTTGCTATGAAATTATCATGTTTTGTTCGGGAGGTACCTAAAAAAGTCACTTTTAAGAGCTTTCGACTGAGAAAACCCCCCATATTTTTAAGAAAAAATAACTGGCATGCAATTTCATTTGATAATGACTTGTACACTGGAAACGCAAAATATCGAAAAACGACAAAACCCTACCAACTTTCAAAAAGTAATGATGCAGTTTTTCATGATTTGAGGCATTCTTTCAGCTCTCCAAATATCTCGCCAGGGACAAAATAAAAAAACACCTGTCGTACTGTGCAATGAACACTAAAACTCGAGTACTTCGAATTTCCATCATTATATTCGAATGAAAATACACCGTGTTGTATTTTGATGCGACAATCATAGACCAGCACATCCGTAAAGTGTTGTATATTCCGACGTTGATAATAAAGTTTATATGGTTTGGAATTTGTGCAGCTATACTTCGCTGTATATGTACGCTTGTTTTCACCCCAATTAATTAGATTTGCTCATTACGTAATCTGTGTCAGGGCTGAAAGAATAAATTTTCAACGCTATTATCAAACTTTTTTCCACTCTCTTAATTAGTGTCATCACCAATAATTCCATTTGATTTTAATATGTTTTTGGGTTTTGTGACGATTTCACTGGAAATCTCGTGTAATTCATTTTAATATGATTTTAATGTTTGATATTATTGCTGAAAGTTTTATGGGCGGTGAATGGGGAGAGAGAGAGAGGGAGCGAGAGTGAGCGCGCGTGTGTGTGGGTGGGAGAAAACACGAGAGCGTGGGATGGAAAACGGAAGTTTGGAAAACCGGTTTTCCGGCTATTCAACAATCAAATTGAGCTAAAGACTTACAATTCATGTATAACCAAATTACTTTAAATAACAAGTCTAATGAAAATTTGTTCGGACATGAGGTAGTTTTGGCCAGTAAACTCAACTATCGATCGAATAAACAAATGGTAGTTAATATCACATGCGTTTGGTGCAAAATGCTCGACCTACATGAGATTGCTTATTTCGAAAATTAAGTATGTACCTCGTACAGCATGACATATACGAGAAAAACACTTGTAAATTTAACATCACAAATAATTTAATTTGTAGTTTATACCGAAAACAACAGAAACAACTTGTCTCGCAAAAAAGGCGAGAGAGATGCCAAGATCAATGGAGGTGGAAAATATAAAACAAACGCAAAAAGTGTCGAAAGGTGGGAAAAACCCATCATGGAACTCTCGAAACACACAACACGTATGTACACATGTGGAAAAACCCGCTGCGCAAACGAGACCGAAACAGAAAACAGAACACAAATTCAAACCGATTATTCATTAAATTTATTTTCGCATTTTAATTTGTGCATTTGAGGCGTGCACAGCCAGTCATTGTTATATCGCTCTCAGCATCTCGTAAGATAACTGAGACG
>NW_022595245.1:8026376-8057174 GCF_009176505.1 Sitodiplosis mosellana
CGTCTCAGTTATCTTACGAGATGCTGAGAGCGATATAACAATGACTGTGCACAGCACACCGAGGCCTCGGTCAGAGACGAGCGCCCTGAACTAGTGCAAAGCAAAATAGGTGTTCATGAACGTTTGTTTTGTTTCAGAATGTGTCGTTTCGTGTGTGTTTTATTGTCATTATCCGTATTTTTTGCCACTCTTTCGACGCTTTATGTGTGTTGCCATTTTGTCTATTGTTATGTGTCATTGGTGTTTGTATGCTCAGGCTCACACCGTTGAGATAGCGAGAAAGAGGTGATTTGTTGTGATGTTGGTAGGCAACAAATTGCTCTCACTCGCTTGCTCTTTTTTTGGCTCTCATTCACACACTGGCTCTCTCTTGTTCACTCTTACCCTCTTTCGCGCTCTCTCACTCTCGTTTTCACTCTCACTCTAGCTCTCATCTCTCGTGCAGATGTGATGTCGCAGTCGTGGTTTCGTCATTTCGTGCATTTGCGGTATGGTTTTGAATTTGGTCATGGGTCAAGGATAGCAAAACGTACATATAATATGCAAATGTGATTCCTTTTCGCTCGAACTCGGAATAATTTTCTATTTCTTTCTCTGTTCGATTCTGCTGTTTTGTGTATATGTGTGCACGTTCAATTTTGTTCATCACCCCACACCTCCACGTGAATGACACACTGGAGGTTTTTCCATATTGTTGTTTATTGTTTTGTGCCATACATAAAATAAACGGAACCGCTTTCCACCATCATCCATAATAAATATCGCAAACTCAATGAATACTTTCACACAGCATTCGCATCTGAGAACATCACACACTGAACACACGAACACACACTCACACAAGGATACAGGCAACGAACGGATGCCAGAGAAACAGAGAAATTGCGAGAGTGAAAAAAAACAACAACAAAAAACAGAGTGAGCAAAAAGTCCATCAAAAACAATGAAAAAAAACTACCGCATAACAAACGTGCGCAACGAAAACTTTCGCAACCAATTGAACATGTATCCATCTATATGTAGTTAGTTATTATTATATTCCGTTGTGCTTCATATTTTTGTGCGGTTGGGACGGAGAAAAAGGATTTACAACACTTAAAATTTATGCTTCTCAGTTTATATCTCCATCATGACAAACGGAGGAAAAAAAACTCGATTCCGTTCGAATTGTACCAACAGATTGTTTACGAAAGTAACGAGTGAAAATGAATGAAAAAAAACAGCAACCAGAGAAATTGCCATTTTGTCGGTCGGCCACAAACATATTCGATAGGCAGTTTACCAAGTGTAAGACTTGCAAATCTGACTAACACTCTTTTTTCTCCATTTTCTTCTTTTTTATTGGTAGCTCAGTTTTTTTTTACATCGTTGAATTTATATAACGGATAGCTATGACTCGATTGCGGCTTATAACAGATGCAAAGCAATCCAAAAACGGGTCGAAATGGTTCCGAAATTTCCAAAGCAAAAAAAAAGCGACTGCCTCGAAAATTTGTTGGCAAAAACTTTTTTTCTCATCGAATAAAATTCTGATTCTTTCTGAGCAAAAGGATAATCTCAAGCCGGATAAAAATGTTTGGCAATACCATTTTTTATGGGCGAGACCAGACAGGGCATTTTTCGCACTCGTTTACTCTGTCTCTTTCTCTTTACTGATAGCACCAAACCCACACATCGACTTATTCACTCTCGTTTCTTTATATCGCTGCAATTACAGTCATATAAAAATGTCCAAAAGTCTTCTTTTCGTTTGAATTTTTTTCTAGTCACCCAGAGACAAAACGTCGGCGCGCGGTTGTCACACACGTGCGGAAAAGACGCATTTACGATCTCGTCGTGTGTTTGCCTATTTAAATGCAGAGCAAGGGCACATAGAGCAAAGGATGTAGTGAACATCCACATAAGTCATCATCATCATCGTCAGCAGCAGCAGCAGCAGCAGCATCATGGCTGAGTAGCAACAGAACGGTGGCTGCGATAGCAGCAGCCATATGAACACAATATTACCTGTGCGATAGAAGATTGACGTCTAACAAATGCTTTTTGATACAAACATCGTACATGAATTAGACACCTTGAATTATTGTTCGTATCACTAAAAATGCGTCGATATTCCTATTCAAGCTCACACACATACACACACACTTTGGCACCCACCTCAGACTTGACTCCTTCTTTGCGTGTGTACTTGTTTCGACCTTGCATACACTATACATAGATTTTCTGTGTATTATTCTTCTTCTCGCCGCCAACGCCGCCACTACGGCCAACGCCGCATTTTCTCGGTTTGCTGGCATCACCAAGCGAGATAGGGAAATACTTATATAAAGCACCAGGGGGATTGAAAAGAATGTTTCGGAGGAGAAAAAAACCCAAAGAAATGAATACAATCGAGAGATAAATTTAAATATCTTTGTTGTATCCACCATTTAATCGGATCGATTAGATGAAATTGTATCTCGATAAAGATTCGTATTGGGTTGTTTGAAACGGTGCACACAAAACGGCGACGTACAGAGAGAAAGGGACAAGCGATGGAAAATGGATGTGAGGACACTTTAGAGTCTCTCCTTTTTTATTGCTTCCATTTGTTATTCATAGAAAATGATCTGGTCAAATCTACTGTGTGTCCGAATGCTTTTTTTATAATGTCAACCGACACGATGGCTTTCGCCCACAATGGGGAAAAAAGCGAGTGGCATAGAGAGGAAGAAAGAAAACAAAGGAGAGGGTGAGAGTGACTAGGCTTATGTTTCACAACGAAGGCAACAAATTTCGTTTAGTCGCCATCTGTGTCCCCTGTAATGGCACAGAGAATCACAAACATTCGTTTCATGGCTCTAGTGAAATAGATCGAATAATTAAGTTTTGCGAATAAATAGACTATTTTCATCCAAAAAAAGATGGGCGAAATACGGGTTTCGAACGGTTTGTCCTCGTTGGCCCGATGATAGACTTTGTTGTTGTTGTTTCCGCATGTCAGTTCGGTTCTATTTACAATTGTGATTCTGCGGGTAATCTTTTTAAAGCTTTTATGCACTTTGCCTTATTCTGCTCCGTTTCTCTCTCTCTCTCATCGCCGATATTGTTTCCATTGTTCCTTTATGTTGAATCGAAAGAAACTCGAGCAAATATATCATTTTCAAAAGTTCGCCATTTAGCTTGATTCGTTATTAGTCACTGTTAATGTGCAACGCTGTAACGCGTTTACAAACACATTTAAACTGCTTATTTCTTTTTATGTTGCACCATTTTCATTTTGTTATTTTTTTTTCGCTCTCTTTGGATCTACATCCGCTTCAGTTTCGTACAGCTATGCCATTTCCTCGCCCACCTCGCTTGCTCGAACCGTGTCCTTTTGCCACATGTTAGCTTTTTATTTTCTCGTTCTCGCTTTCTCACGCTCGTCATTGTTTCTGTTTCAACACAGAAATTAATTATCCCAAATACTTGAAAACGTTTCGCTCTTACTTTTATTTTCTCTTTGACTATTTGCGATGGATTTTTTTGTTTGCACGTTCATTTTCTTCGTTACTTTGAAATTCTGTACATTCTCAATTTGAGTGTCAACAAAAGTATTTCGTTTCGAATGTCTTATTTAATAAATTGCAGTTGCAAAATGCGAGTGGAAAAAGTTTCACCGGGGCGGGGTCGAGTAAGCGAGCAATGAAATGCTTCCCACAATACAGCTATCGCTTTCGGATGTTTTCATGCGGCTAATTTGTTGTTTTACGGCATAATATTTATTTGATGATCAATGCCGAATGGATGTTTTTCAAAACTAGAGCATTTCTCTACCATCCGCTCTTTCGCTCACCATTGGTGGAAAAAAAGGGTTTTCTGTATTGTTTTTGGTCGAAAATGTGTGAAACTTTAGCCATTTTTAATTTTATTGTCGAGTTTTCGCTAAATTAAGCACATTTTTGCCATCTCTTTGCGCTGTCATTTATCTGGGTTCGCTTGATATAGTGAGACATCAAAATGATTTATTCCCAACATATCCACAATTGGGTTCGATTTGGTTGGTTTTTGGGAAACCGACTGTTCTCTCCCCTTTTATCCCGCATTTCGGAATGGAATGCTTTTACGTCATAAAATCAATGTCATTTATTTGAAGGAAAAACATTAAAACAAACCAATTTCAAAAGTTTGGATGTACGTGTGTTTGTGGAAAAAGTAATTGTTTTTCGTGTTTTATTGCCGCATCATATTCACCAGAACGAAACGAAATTCAAAATGGAAGATTCCAATTAAAACGGATTGTGTTCGGGATGTTGCATAACGCTAATCCATATTGAATCTTCGATTCCAAATAATTAATCGACACGGAGGATACGTTAAATCTATCGGTAGCAGGATGATTCTATTTCCGTTTCCATTCACTCAATCGCTCTCTCGCTCTTAGTTTTAGCTAATGAACGGTGATATTGTTGGTAAACGTGCGATTGCATGTATGCTTTATGCTTTGACTTTATTTAACGCTCTTGGATATGGCATGTTAAGTTCGAACCGATTAAATTACTTTCACTAAATGCTCGAAACGCAAACGACAATGAGAGACAGAGACAGAGACAGAGGTAGCAGGAAAGGGAATAAGAGACAGAGAGTTGGAAACGGAGAGAAACGGAGATAGAAAACGAAAGCGAGCATTCCAGCACCGGTAATCAAAATACTCGAGCACAAATCGAGCTCTCGATTTAATTGCTTGTATTTTATGATCTCTAAACATTTCATGCATCGTAATAAATTAGGTGCTGTAATTGATTGATGGAAAACAAACCGCGCATTCACATGGAAGTGCATTAATCAGTTGATGTATTGATGCCAAAACCGTTCAAGTTATTTACGGTTTTCTGTGGCTTTGAAGTCTGCCCGCCAGAAAATTGGTATATTCCGATAGCATAGACCGAGCGAATGAATGGATAGAAGGATGCCTGCACTTGCAATTCTGCGCTTCATCGCAAACAGCACACAAATTATGTAGGTCTTTTATCGTCACAAATTTACATTTTGGATTGACACACATACCGAGAGAGCGGACGAGCGAGCAGCGGAATGAGAATGAGTGTGAAAGCGAGACACAGATCCTTACAGTTGAATGGATAAGGAAAACACTTTTGATGTGTGCCTTTAATTGCCAGGTCATCATAGCATGAGAGTGTCATCGTGTGTGATGATGATGGCAACAGTAACACCATTCAATTTCAATGTTTACCGTTTCATCATGAAGTTAATTGGGCCACAGAGGACGGAGAGAAAGAAAAATACACCGTGAATTGACATGATGTCCGATTACCACTTTCGGTCAGTAAACCTGTCAATTTGCCCGCCCATCTTCTGTAACAAATAATGTTGTTATTTTATTTTCGCTGTGCATTCAAATGAAGATATTTTTTAAATTGTTTTATGCTAATGTAATGTGGTCCATTGTAATTAAATTCTCCATTCAATGAGACTAATTAAAAAATTGATTTAAATATTTTGGACATTTTATGAGTAAAAACCATGTTGAAAGTTAATGAAAGTCATTTACGATTTTGTTTTCATTCACGTTGCTACAACATCATTATATTGGGTGGCTTGCTCGCTTGCAGAACAAATAAATGTACGGTTTTCAAGTGCTGTAAATTACAGCGATGCATTCCGTATGCTAACCTCATGATAACATGTTGCTAACAAAGGTCATATCCTTTCCCGATATAATTCGGGCGATTCCTTTGTATTTGATACGGTTTTATTAAGTATCAACACAAAACGTGCGTCATGTATGCTGTTTAACGTACACGAACCTAGATAGATAGAGAGCGAGTGAGAGAGTGCAAGTGGGAAAAAATGAGCATTATGCAACGACAAGTCAAACATTAACACCCGTTGTGGTTTCTGGTTGCCTATATTTTACCATCTCTCTCCGTCTCTCTCTCTCTCTCTCTCTCTCTCTCTCTCTCTCTCTCTCTCTCTCTCTCTCTCTCTCTCTCTCTCTCTCTCTCTCTGATGCTGGGTCACTTTAGATAACAATAAATACTATCCACACTCATTGGCTGAGTGGCATTGGTTTACACTGGGATTTTCGAATGCAAATTTTTGTTGCGCATTTTTCCCACAGCACCACTACCAGTACCATCGGCATCATCATCAGCAGCACCAACATGGACCGTAGCAACAGTAGCAACATTTCGCAAATTGAGGCCAATTTAAAATGGGTCTTGATAAATGACATCGACAAGTTATTTTTAGTGATGCGTTGGCCTAATCATTGCCCAATGATTGTTGAAGTAGATTGTTGGATATGTATTGCGGCCGCCCATTCGTTTCCAGCATTTTTGTTTATTCATTCCGTTTCGTGAAAATCTCACGGGGTCCATGATGAAATGGAATATGGTAACGCACATAGTGAAGGTTTAATGCCATTTCACATCGCAGACGGATAATTCAAAAAGGTTCACTTTGCTTCAATAAAAAAAATGTTATAATTTTCGGGGAAAACGCACATACATAGGCACATTCACATTTTATGATTGTCTCTAGCATTGTGGAACATATATTTACAAATAAATGTTTGCTTGGTGCTCGTCCGTTACTTGCTCGCTCGCTCTCTCGTCAATAGCAATGGATACTCCGCCACTATTATTCCAATTTTTCATGTACATATCGGAGTATGTGTCCCGTTTTATGTGCATGTTTTTTTTTTATTCACCACTTTATGGATGGATGATGTGGGCGATAAAATTATGCCTTCTAAGCATGATGAAGCGAGTTTTTTGAAGCACCAAGAATACGATCAACGGATAATAAGATATATTATAACAGCATTTTATAACATATATATGTGTATGACATATCGAGTTACCCCTTCCTGTTTATATATCCTTCGTTTTCACTTGAGCAATACTTAGCCGTAAAAATCGCTCTTGAATGTGAATAAGATTTGCCAACGTGTTGCCGGCGCACATGCAATTGCTCTTCCACGTCGACGTATTTCGCATTGGATATTGTATTACGGTGTATGTGCGTTGTGCGTTGTGCGCCACAACAATATTGTATAACAAATAACGAAGTAACAATAATATTAATGAACGTTCATAAAAACAAAAGGGAAAATCTTTCGTAATAAAGTAATAGAATCTTTCTTTTCCCATTTCGATGAAGTGTGTGTGCGTCCGTGTATGAGCCATCATGCTGACAAATGTATGTGTGCGCACATTCTTATCACAATTTTACTTTGTTTTCGGTTCATTTTTATGTAGAAAGAGCAATTTACAATAAAATATTATGTGACGTCTCCTCTCACATATTCATTCATAACACCGACACTGACACAAACAGTGCCAAAACATTCAGAGGCTTTTTCTGACTTATTCTCTTGCTCTCTCTCTCTCTCTCTCTCTCTCTCTTTCTCACTTGTTCCTTTTCAAGCTGACATCTCAATGAGCCAACGAAATGATGGAAACATTGAAAAGGATAAAGGCAAATAAAGCCTGTCTTCTTAGGCAGAGAGAGAGAGAGAGATCTGACTAACGTTTCACTCAAAATGGCACACATGTGAATTTGTCCAATTTGAACTTTTGGGATTGTTTGTCAAAATGCTTTGCTCTTTGTATTTCGATTGTATCCATCGTGCAACTGGCAATTATAATAAATTGTCGCATTCCGAATGATGATATAACGAAAGAAAGAAAGGGAAAAAACACCGCATGCCGCCCATTGTTTGAATGAAGCAGGGACTATGGGGTATTGACGAAGATAGTTTTTATAAAATCATCTAATTATTCAGTACATTCATCGCCAAAGAATGGCAAAACGCAACTTTGTTGCTGTAAATGCTGCCGTTGCCGCTGCCTGTTTTGTTGTTGCTGTGCAATAACAATGTTGACTTTAACGTGCGTGTAGTTATTCAACAGACTGTGGTATGAAATGGTTTAACAAGTTTCTTTTGGACACAAAAACGCACACACACACAGTCGCTTTGTGAGAATTTGTGAAATATTTAGCCTCCCGCCAAGTGACCCTTAGGCACACAACTGTGATATCAACAAATTTACTTTTGTGTGATGGGTTTCGTCGTTTCGGTTGTCGTTGCCGTCGTTGTTGTTGTTGTTGTTGCTGCTGTTCTTGAATCATAGAAATAATTAAATATGGCTCAAAGCATTTGCCATTTCCATGTTGCTTCACCGCTTTACTGCACCGAATTTAATGGACAAATGTCGCAATCTCTTGCAAAATGGTTTTTGTTGTGATTTAAAAGTCTGCTAATGAAATTTCGGTTGCTATGATTTTATGGCCATATCAAAATGGTTTGTTGAAAGGGCTTTGTGTGAGCAACAGCCAAAGGGGAGCATTTGGAATAAAAAAAAATACCGTTTTTTCGGTGTGCATGTCGAAATCCTGGAACGGGGGGAAACTATGGGAACTCCCCGGCGCAATGATAAAGTGTAACAGGGAAAGATCTTACTTTGTGTACATACTTTTGACTCATTTAATATTGAAACAACTACAGCCGAATCTTGTTATTGAGCACTTTTCCTTCGAGCAAAAAGTTCATGGATTGTTCACTTTGAGAACTTAATACGCTTTCGCGTCAAGTATTGAGTATTGTTTACTATAAAGAAACCGAATATCACTCCAATCTCAAAGACAAGCGATGGGCTTTTTCCGCTTTTCTTCGTTTTATTTGTTTTTTTTTTGTTATGGTGTATACAGTTTAATGGTGACGGGGAATCCAAATATATAGATTATCGATTCACATCAAGCAGACAGACGATGATATAATGATGGTTCTTTGTTGGTACGTATTTAAGTCGCACGTCGACGACCGACCATATGTGTACGTTAGTATAAACGTCGAGGTATACTTTTTATCGCCAAGCATTTGATGTACAGATAAGCTGGCTCACATCAACTATATGGAGAAAATCAGTTGGGAAAAAAATAGACGAGAAATTAGATGATTTGCCGCATTCATAATACAACACGAGCAAAGAGAGGAAACAGAGCAAAAAAAAGGAACCGTGTCAGAACAAAGCATATAAAAATTTGCGTGAATGCGAGTTGTGTTGTCGATAACGCCTGCTCACCCAGCCCGACATTTTACTCTTTTACAAATTTTCGCTCGTTTCATTTAATTCGCTTTTTCCTCGTTTTGTTTCTGTTCCGATTTGCTCATTGCGAACACAATGGAGGTAGAAACGTGTGCCATTGCAAAAATGCGGCTTTGTATATTATTTTGTTGTGGAATGATTGGCTTTTGTTACACGAAACAAATGTTATTATTGCCTCCCTAGCACAATTCCTGCCAACATTTCTCTCATTCGATCTCTTTCACTCACTCACACACTCGCACGCTCTTGCACATTCATCCTCACGTGCACGCTCTTTATCTCTCATTCCCGTTTTGCTAGTTATGCTCAGCACACACACACAATGGGCACCGATGCATTCGACACAAAACAATGGAATCAGCCGACTGGATTTTATGAATTTAGATTTTGACATGTGCATTGTATGAACGGAACGCTCCTGCCGTTTCTCTATATAATAATGTGTGTGTGTGTGTGTCTGTGTCTGTGTGTGTGTCTGTGTGTCTCTCTATTGGACTCGATTCACACATATCAGCTGTATCAGCTGTAGCGACAATTGCTGTGCGATTACTATGTTACAGACGCTTAGATTTATCAAAATTATGATGAAATAACAACAGCACACCGAATGTACGGGAAAAAAGAAGTCACCCAGCATTGAGCTACATTATACAGCTAGATGAATAAACCGACACAGGGAAGGCTGGAAGTGTGTAATAAAAACGGTTTGAAACGGCTCATTGTATTTTGTTATGGCACACGTTCAAATCAATTCACCGATGCACACACAAACACATTGTAAATTTTCTATTAGGCATTAAAATGAGAGTGCAGCCACACATTTGTCGCTTCGTGTGTAGCGTCATCAAATGAAATCTGTTCCCCTCTCGGTTTTATATTGTGTGTATGTATTTTTTGTTGTTCCTTTTTGTCAAGCGAGCAATAGAAAGCAAAAAAAAAAATACAACGCGCAGCCCAATGGCACATATTTCAGTGTTGCACGTGCACGAATTCGTTGTTCGGAAGGCATCTGGCAAAAGTTTAATTTAATGTGCAAAAATTTATTCTCATCTCTTTCAGCTGAACCGCTTCTGCACTTCCACTAAATTAATGATGACAAATGTTGGCCGAGACAGACGGAAAAAAAAATCGCTGTACACACAATTTGAAATTAGAATCCCAAAACGAAAATCATTGTTGAAATTGAAATTTAATGTATTCCATTACGACTGAGATCGGTCAAAAATACCAAGCGCGAAAGAGAAAGAAAACGAAGGATTACACGTGTAATAGCTGGAGAAATTGGAAAAAAATATATGTGAATCTCAATTCACAATTACAATACTTACAAGAAACATTTCGCAAATGGATTTAACAAGACGACGGCGGTCGGTGCGGTCATTTCTTATGAGAATTGTATGCTTGACTGGCTCATTCATTGTTTACCACTTCGGTGTTTGCTATGGTTTCGGAAAATCTTCACTCGCACATTGAATGAAGCAATTTTTCATGAGCTTCTCGTTGGGTTTAATGGAAAAAGAGAATTGAAAATATTGGTGAATAAATGAGGCGGCGAGAGAGCGTCGCATCGCTGTAACAAGCGACCTTGTTGTTGCCATTGTTCATCCGTAGAAAAGAGAACGAATGCATGTTCTCCGCGTTCTAATAACAAATGATTTAAAATGAGGATTATGTTTTTGGTGCAGGAGCACAACCGTATATATGTTCAATATAGCATTTCAATTTGAAATGCAGAGGGAGAAAGAGGCAGAAAGAGAGATTCAGAGAGAAAAAAAAGCCACATCAGGTATTGCCAGCGAGTGTAAAAGCGTTAAAAAATGAATATAGCTGAAAAATAAAAGGGGATGATATCCGCAGGGACACACATGCAACCGTATTCATACGTACACATGCAGAATGCTTCGATGCACGAAAACAACAAGCCGACCCGACGATCGAATAAAGCGACCAAATGACGTACACAGCAGAGGTATAGTACCGAGCAGCATGAAATTATATACACGACTGCCGAAACCTAATACCGTGTGTACAGACAAGAACGAGCGAGTTAGAGAATGAGCGAGAGATGTCAAGATATGGAGCGAGGGATGGTCGAGAGATATTGTAGTGGAACAGGATGCGTTGGCAAAAGGAAACAAAAAATGATTAAATAATGCTGCTGCAAAAATTGTCCCCCGTTTAAATTGAAAGGGAATAGAGAATTTCTGCGTTTATTAAGCTGGCTCTCTATGTCTGTCATCTGTGCATTTAGGAAACAAACACACTTGAATTGTTTGTTATCAATATTCGGAATGGGTACGTGTCAGATTCACTAAAGCATAAATAAATACAAATGAAATGAGATACATGCGTTTATAAATTCGTTTCACGGTGTGTCATTTATGATGTCCGGCGTCGGCACATCCACACAATATTGTGCGTTGCAGTTGCCCTATGCCAAATTTTCCTTTCGGAAATATCCGTGTCAATCAAAGGGGATTTAATAAGCGAAATGGTTCGCATAAACTCATCTATTTTGATTCCGACAACAGCAACAACAACAACAAACCCTAATTCTCGAGTACAATTCGAGGAAGAAGGAAAAAAATATATCACAAATTACAAATTAAATTTGGCATTTAAATATTCGGTTCTTTTTTCGCACGTGCAATTCAATTTGATTGGCAACAGGGAAATTTAATCAATCTGTAGGGATGTTTTTTATATTCTAAATTTTTCCTTTGTTCTTTCATCACACGTAACGCCTATTTCATCGTGAAGTAGATTAGCAATCGAATGTTTTGTGCGTGATAAATTCGGAAAATATTACCGTTGGCAATGAGGCGTACCAGCCGCCGCCGATGACGACGACAACGAATGCATTGAACGTTAGCTTCACACGTACTTACTTGATAAAATCCATTGGGGGAGAAAGAGATGATGAGAAAATAAGAAGTGTCTCTGTATGTGATATGAAATTAGCTGAGAGAATGTGAGAAAATGAATAGAAAAAAACTCATTAACCACATCAGTCGACGCACACTTACTGTTTGCGTAGATTTCCATACGATTTGACTAGAATATTTAAATCGATAAGCATTTTAGCTCGAGCGATGAGAATGATTTTGATCCAAGTGGATGACAAGCGCAGGGTTTCCCACAGTGAAGACATCATTCCATTCACATGGTGTGTGCGAGTAGTGACAACTGGTTTTTCAGGAAAGTTGTTTTTTTTTTCAAATCAAAAACAAAACCAACGAAAAAACAATTGAAACACGAAATTTTCTGCGATTTTTTTTATTGTTTGTTTCACGTGATTCTTTATTCAATAAATTTCATTCTACTGTTAACATTTAGGTTTAATATTTTTAAATAACAAACATTTTTTTTTTCATTTTTCAAGTTGTTTGAGGAAAAAAAAGATACAATATATTTTGTTTTGGTTGTTTTTGGTTTGCTATGATTGATTTTTTATGCTTTTGTGTGTTCCTTTTCTTCTTTTTTTTCAGTTAATGTTTCGATTATTGTGTGTGTGTGGGAGCAATATGTCCTCTTTTCAATGTTTTCTGGGGTTTAGTTTAAGTTTACTTTGCGCAGTTGGAACGGAAATCCGTCACCAAAATGTCATCACTAAACTAATTGCATCATCAGGTCGGGGCTGATGGACAGCATGAAGAGTATTGCCGAATAATAGTTTTGACATTGAGTGATGTGTTGGTTTCCGTTTCCGTGGAACAATTATTATTACATAATAATCAAAATATGCCATTTATTAAGTGATGAAAATGAAAGAACGCAAGTGAAAGTTTTAGTTTTTTGGTTTTAGTTCAAAGTTTGACTCAACAAACCCGGTTCCATCTTCTAAATTCGATTGACAAATAAAAATCGAGATGCAACTGTTCATCATTAAAATAGAAAAGAAAAATGGTTGTTACTTCGAACTGATTGTTATCTGTATTTGTGGGTATCTGTATAGTGTTCAGTGGGATCGGTTTTTGTTCTGATTTTCAAAAAAAAAATCGTTTTCTGGTTGAAGTTGTAAACATTGATTTCTTTTGATTTAGTCAATTGCTATTTTTTAGTCTCAAAGCCAAAATGTAAACCGAGAAACAATTACAAGAAGTTTTCACACGATTTTGGCATTCAAAATAGTCATCAAGAGGAAAATGAATTTTTTTTTGATATTTTCCATCGTGCGTGTTTACAGTTCAGAATGATATTTGATTGGATTTTGATATACAGAGTTGTTGTTCATGTAACATGAATGTTCATGTTTACTTGGCTCTCGCTCTCTCATTCTATTTTTGTCAAAAAATGTTTGAATGTTGTTTTTTTTGTTCATATCTGTTCATTATTATTCCTACAGTTAACAGTATCTTAATAGTTCGCAAGTTGTTTTCAAGTTAGACAGTTTCAGTTTTTTTTACAGCTTATAGAAAAAGTAAATCAGTAGATAAATATAATACGCGAGATTAATAATATTGATATATTTTTTTTGTTGTAAAAAAGAATGTGTGCCATAATTTTTCATATTAGTGGTTGGTAACTTGTGTAAAAAAACGAATTTACAATTAACAAACATGTTTTTTATCTGCTTTTCTTCATTTTTTTTTTCATCTTAAATCGAAAACAAACTACCATTTTTTTTTTTGAAAAACACAACTTTTTTTTCACATTTTTTATGTTTTTTTTTGTTTTTTTTTCCTCAGATTTTTAGTTCAAATAGATATTTTGTTGTTGTTGTTTTGTTTTTTTTTAATTCATAAAATTTACAATGTCGATTAGTTTATTATTGTTCTTAATTGTTTTTCATTTCGCTTTTGCATGGTTTTCTTCATCTCAATGTTGACGCATGTCCGTTTCGGGTATGATATTTGATCGTTCTTCTTTTGGAGAAGAAATTTTTCTTCATATGATTCAATTGTCAATTACAAGAGATCCTCTGTTTTCTATCAATCTTTGGCCAATTTTTACGATTACGTCAATCACTTTCTATTTTTCTTTATTACTACACACGTTCTGATTCCATCGCATTCATTCGAATCAAAAACCGATTTGCTCGGAATCATTTGCTTGTGTAACACACGGTGTGTTTTAGCTCATCATTTTTGGTTTGCATTAAAATAAACGAAAAACAAATGAATCATTCTCAACTCATTCGTCGTATTCTTTACAGAATTTTTGTGGACCATTACGTTTTTCTTCATCTCTGGTTGTTGCTATGTTTTTTGTTTGTTTGTCTATGTATGTATTGGCGATTACAATTAGAATTATACATCAAGCCGTTCATATGTAAATAACTGCATTGAATAAAAATAAGTAAATTGTAATGTTTCAATAATAGTATCAATAGCGGTCCACTTGGTAATATGTGTATTTTTCATTCTTTCAATATGGGCAGACAGCAATGAAAACGTTCAATTAAGGAAAAGGGAACAACACCTTTGCCATATTGCTCTGCACATACATATCTATTTTCTCGGGGACCATCGTCACTATTTCAAACTAGATACTTCAGAGTAGTGAGTGTGTGTGTGTGTTTTTTTTCTTCAACAAATTTCGAAAATAGATACGCTTTTGTTCCTTATCTCTATTTTGCGAAAATAAATTTAACAAACGTGTTTTTTTTAGGTTATTTCGATTTTTTTCCACCATTCTAAAAAATATTCAAGATGTTTTTTTTTGTTTCGCTCACACAGACACACATCGATACATCGATTCAATAGACTGTGCTCAGTGCTTTATTCGTGTTTTCCTCTTTTCTACCTCACATTACACTTTTAAATTGGAGAACATATCGTGTTTTTATTTTGGTTCCGTCGATTTTCTTTTTATTCATTCATTTCACAATATTTTTTTGTTAGTTTTTTTTTTCTTCTTTTACTCTTCAGGATCTCCGCTCACTTGGCGTGCCGATTTCTTCGAATAAAAAAATATATCATATCATGTGTATATAGAACATTCTCGCTTTACTAAACTTATTCAGTATCCAAAGATATCGGTAATAATTACTTTGTTTTTTATTGTTAACACATACGCATAACGACACTGCAAACAACACAGCAATGCAAAACGAAACTGTTATTTTTTTCCTTCTATTTTTCTGTTTCTTCCTTGTGAAATCAAATCGATTCGGTTCAAATACATAAAAAATGGTCGGTTATTTTTTTGTTCTGTTCATTTCAAGTGAGTATGGAGTGTGGTTCATTGCTTCAATCTCAATTGATTGGCTCGTTATAAATTCTCACAACTTTTCAATGTTATAATTAATTCAGACTCACTCACTGTTTCTGTATCCTGTTTTCCATCTCAGTTTCTTAAATCTGTCATAGGACTCCCATGTGTGTGTGTGTGTGTGTGTGAATAGTAAATGATTGCGGATTCAACATATATATACAGGAGAAATCGGTTAGTTGTGTATTCAATATCTCACTATGTTTCAAAAGCGAATTTCGACACCCATCATCAACACTCTGCGCCTGCTTTGTTTAACAACTCAAAGTCATTCGGAATGAATAACCAAACCAAACTACTTTTTTCCGTTTCTATTTTTTCATCATTGGCAATTTCATCCATCCTTAACTTAATAAATTCCAAAGTTTGCGAGAAAAAAAAAACAAAGACGAAAACGTTCAAACAAATCTGTGTGCCTTTGGTGGTGTACACAATTATAACCTGACATTTATGTAATATATCGACCGGTATTGGTTCCATTTCTTGTAGATTGCATTTAAAGTATCGTTTCCTCACATTTGAACTCCACTAAAAAAATATTCTTCCCAGATTTGTTGCTTGTGTCCTTTATTTTCGGTGTTTATTCTTCGTGTAACACACTACTTCATTCTATTTTTTTAATCAATTTTCCAATTTGCAAACGAAAATCGGAACAAAAATCAACAATCCATCTAATTTTTTTTTTGGTTTCAACTATTTGATCATAAGTATGTGCGTGTGTGTATTGTGAATATACAAATTTCAAGATTTCCGCTTAGATTCATAAACTATTTTTTTGTTTTTTTTTTCTCTCTTTTATTGGCCCAACGTCAATTTCTAAATTTAATTCAACTGAATTCATTGCTAAAATATTTGGGTTTGTTTTAGATGCCGCTAGAAATACCAAAAATAAAACTTTTCTTTTCTTCTCTTCTATATGTTTGACTCTGTGTGTGTGTGTGAACTACCTGTAAATGCTAAATGTCAATTTATTCTTGTCTTCTTTTATTCTTCGGAAATTCCACAACGTAAAACCAATACAATTGAATGTGGTGCAAATGTGTGTGGAGCTCTTTTCCAATTCTCTTTTTCATGCTTTTGTTCGGTGTGTGTGTGTGTATGGTCATTTGTCTCGGTATCTAATTGCTATAATTCAATGTACATCTATAAGTGGTGCAAATTGGGCAAGGATCTAAACTTTTGCATAATATAAAGGTTAAGCCTAAGGTTTGCATCTCATTTATTTGTGTTTATTAAGAGGATGTTTGTGTGTGTGTGTATGGCAAAGTTTAAATGATATACCGAAAAACATAATCCGTAACATGATGAGTCCGGTCCAGTGATGGTTGGAGTTAAGTTCATTTGCAATATGTGAATTGGTGCGCATGACACTATCCATATGTAACTATATAACGTGTGTCTGTGTATGTCTATTTGTTTTAGTCCCCCGTGTTGTATTTGTTGTTGTTGTTGGTTGGTTGTTCACTGTGTGCAACATAACCAAAGTGGGAATTTTGTTCCAATTCGATTTGATTGCTTGTTTATCTAATTTGCTTTTAATTAAATTGATGTGTAGCTCTTTGTCTATTCACTTTACGGATATTTTAAAAACCACTGAAATTGAACCCCTTTTCACATTGTACACACACCAATATATTGTTGTCTATTTGATTTTCAAAATAAAACAACTATTTCATTTCCATCCATGGAACAGAAGACAAAAAAAACAAAACTCTATTTAACACAATCGGGAACGCGCGCGCACGCACGCACGCTCTTCCACTAGCTATAACTATGGCAAACGCAATGAAATCGTTTTCCATTGTCATCCTAACGAATGTAATGCAATTGATTTATAAACGAGTGCAGATTTTAATTGTTTTACTACTTTTGATTTGGAACAAACACAACACATTGCCAACAAGAAATCGAATTGAAATATAATGGATGACAATTATAACTCTCTCCCCCCTCTCTCTCTTTCTCTCTTTCTCTCTCTCTCTCTCTTTCTCTCTCTATTTCTTTATATCATCCTCCTCGTTTTTCTCTTCTCTCTACCTATCCTCTGGTCTATCTATCTATTTGTCTGGTTCTTTTGTCCTACACCGAAGCAAAAAAAGCTGTGTTGTGGCGGTGGATACAGTGAATACATGTACTGAGCGGTGAGTCTGTGTGATTGAATATGAATTACAGTAAATTCTCTCTCTGTGTGCATGTAGGTTGTCTATTGAGCTTGATTAAGAGCGTGACTGTGTGTGTGCAAACATTCAGAAATCATTTCCTATGTTCGATTTATGCTCTTATTTTTTAATCTATCGAAGTAATTGTTATAACTTAACCCTAAAAATCCTATGGTAAAACTCTTCCTCTTCTTCATTAGCTCAAAATGTTTATTACTATTCTACGTTAGAAAAAGAGAACAAACATGTGTGAAAAGAAAACAGCAGAAACACATTTGCAAGAATTCTTACGTGCTAAAAGTTTTTTTCTTATCAACAAGTACCGCTAAATCTTAATAAGTTCCAATAGAAATAATTGATATCGAATGTGTTGCATCATCATCATTATGCTTGTTGTTTTTTTTTGTTATTTAGTAAAAAAGAAAAAATCATTGTCATTGTTGTAGAGTTTTTGCCGCGGCAATTTTTTTTCACTTTTATTATTTTTTTCTATATTTATGATTGGACCTATTCACCAAATTGTTCATTTCACTGTCGATATTCATGCAAAGAATCATTTTCGATATACACGCATGGAGTGCCTATGGGCACTTCGATTTATGTGGTTTTTCACATTCGCGGTTGGAATGTTGGAGACAATTTTTCTGAAATTGGGCAAATATGATTAATTCAAACATACAAATCATGGGGCATGTCTATGGGTTTTTGTGGTTTTCCGATTGGAAATATTTGCATTGAAATCGCATACCTTTGCTTAAATTGGGTTTTATGCTCGACTCGGAAACCAGAGACCATATCAATTATTTCCTTTTGATCTCTCGCACAAAATTGTTTGCAAGCCATTTATTTGTTTGTTGTTGCTGTTACTTTTTTTTTGCCTCCCAACAAACGTGCTTGTCATTTTTGGGGCTTCAGCATTTTGACATGCTCATTATCAAGTTGGCATTTTTATTCCCCATGCGGTCGCCACATATTTGTTCGCTCCTTTTCCCTTTCTCTCTCTCTCTCTCTCTCTCTATCTCCATATCTCGGTTATTTAATTTGGTAAATGCTTATTTGGTAATGAGGATAATCATAAATGCAAATTGTATAAACATATCAAATGATAAGTATATGGCTTCAGCGATAGAGAGAATGTGTGAGCTTTTGCTCTACATATTAGTAATTTTTGGCGCACAGGACGATGTGTGTATTTACTTTTATACATACAACCATATGTATGGAATATTATAAATGAAAACAACCCTCGAAAAAAAAAACTCATTTTTCTCGATTATTTTTCATTTTTTTTTTCTTCTCTTTTTTTGGAAATGACTGTGTGACTGTCATTTGGTTGGTTTCATGTTTATGGTTTGAGTGACACAGAGGAAACCCATGAAGATAATTGAATAATAAATGAAAGTGTTTACGAATTCATCGACAGTTTTGTTTACCGAACAATAAAAAAAACCGTTCGACGGCGGCAACAGTGTCGACGACGACAACGACGAGGACGATGGGAATGAATACATTTTAATAAATTAACTTGGAAACACATTTTATTTGTGGGGCAAAAGAACAAAAAGCCACCCAAAAATGGAAATTGTGTCGGCAGTATCTCGGCGACCAAATCGATTTGTAATTATTTGTCTCTCATTTAATATGTTATTTTCAACTCTGGTCAAATGAAAGGAGCAAAAGCAATCACAAAAACGAATCGAAAACAATGCAATGTATACTTAATGTTACTGTTACACGCCCGATGCAAAATGGGGGCTTTATACATAAATACAAAATATTGAAATTGACATTGAACTCCTGCACCGAAATATCAGGGTGTTTCAATTGATTTGTTGTTGTTGTTGTTTTGTTTGTTATAATGCACTCAACACTAATGCAAAACTGTACGCATAAATAATCGACTCGCAACCATGCAATTTACTTGATGCAACTGTTGCCAGCTTATTTAAATGCACTTCATTGAGCACCATTAATGGCGCAACCCAGTTGACGAATTTCAAATTTCCTCAACAATTCGTGGCATTTTTGGTGAACACCACTTTTCCGCCAGAGTCAAGGGCGCCATCATCAAGTTTTGCCATCATCAACGTTAGCATAAACCACTATCTGCAAAACATGGTTATTTCTCTTTCTTTTTTTTCAATGATAAAATACCTAAATATAATCATAATCAAATTGCTGTTCAAATATTTGGTTTGTTGTTGTTGTTTTGATGTATACGATTTATCGATTGGATGGAATTTATTGTGTTTGCTCTAACTAAATGTCATTTGTTGTTTTTGAGGCTATGAACGTGGAAAACACAAAATAACGGAAACAATCCTTCTTGTTGTTGTTTTCATTTTTTCTGGTGCACCTGCTGTATTTCTTTGGCTGACAATAGTGTTTAAGTTGAAAATGCTTGAAATGCTATAGAGTCTCCAGTTGAAACTTGTTATGATTCCAACAGCACACTTTTTTAAGCTTGCATTGTTTTTGCCATCATTCATTTGTATTCTCTCTGCGTGTGTGTGTTAGCAGCATGACACACATGGAATTTGTCGAACGAAGACAAAGATGGTGGCCGGAAGAGGTTTGTTCATTCAGCTCATTCGTGTCAACATTTGCGATGTAAATATCCATTAAAATGGTGTGTACGACGGGAACACATGTGTGCACAAACTTGAAATTAGTTCATTTTCGCGAGAACAATTCCACTAATTGGCCGAGATTGTGAAATGTGCCATGCATTTAATTGCATTTAAAGCTCCCGAAATTCTATGCAACTCACTGTCGGTGTGTGTATGCTTAAGTGATTTTAAATACGGTTACTTCAATAGTGAAGCTGCTGCCAACGAACAATTTATGCAGAAAAATGGAAAACAAAAGGATAAATTCACGCCGTGCATAAGATGCTATTGCTGCCACACAATAGAGGAAATTCCCAAATGCCATTCGCTCCTGAAATACGATATAAGTTTTGCATTTCTCACGCAGATTTGCCATCAATCACAATGGATTTGGCCTCTATTGTGTTTCTCTCTCTCTCATTTGAATAGTGCAATTTCATTTGGCACACATCGCTGTATGTCG
Organism: Sitodiplosis mosellana; assembly: GCF_009176505.1. NCBI lineage: Eukaryota > Metazoa > Arthropoda > Insecta > Diptera > Cecidomyiidae > Sitodiplosis > Sitodiplosis mosellana. The sequence continues at coordinate 8,046,916 of NW_022595245.1, forward strand.
TACGTTGACGAACACTATCGCCGATTTTAATAATCATCTTGGAAAATGATTGCAATTTGTGTACGAATCGGAATGGATGGACATTAATATTTCTCCATTTTCAATGGGGATCTCGAGTTAAGTTGTGCACATTTGCACATTTACAAAATTATCCGTTGTGTTGTGGAAATGAATTGATTGTGCAATTACGGATGGTGGTAACATGGGATTGGATTTGGTGTGTGTGTGTGTGTGTGCAAATCGATGGCAATGCTATTATTATTCGGAAAATCAATCAAATCAAATCAACGAAACAATTAAATTAGACGCTATTATTTGATGTTGGATTGGTACATGCGTGTGATGTATGTGATCGTTTCAATAGCCGTTGTTAATTTACAAGCATGCAATTTACATCGGACAGTTTGTTTGGGTGAGTGCGTGCTTTGTTCCTGATTTTCTGCATACTCAAAATCAACCACAATCCTCCCATCGATTGCTCGAGTAATGTTGAACGAATTTGAAGTGTTAGTACATGAAATTTTCAATAAATATAAACTTCCATATGTTCTACATCTACCAAATGAAGTGACGAATAACTGAATTTGGATGATAAGAACAAGAGTGAAATTCACTTGGTGTATATCATCAGTTCCATCGACCGAAAGTCACGTTTTAAATGAAAAAAGCTATTGACCGATGAACCGAGAAAATGAGCAAAGATACCAAAATTTCGAATGATACACAAGAGTTGCCTGCTCTTTGAGCAAACAAAACACACACAAAAAAGAAACAAATTTCACCAAACTGAACTTTCCGAGCATGTTGTTGGTGGGGCAGACATTTCGTGTCTAATTAAAAGAGACTTGAACTTGATCAACTTTTCGGCCATATCGTGTAATAATCGGTGGCAAAAGCGCTCAGAATTTTTCTTTTTTGCTACAATACTAAAGCGAATCTAGAGCGATTAAATCTGTCCCAGTACATTTGTAGCCCGAGATGTTATTGCGTCATGTAACCATTCGGCCATTTGTGAATCAGTGGTGTACAAGAAGACTCTGCTCAAAATAGAACGACAAGAGAAAAAAGAAGTAAAAAAGTAGAAGACGAAAATATCAACTGCAATCCAGATTTCCACTGGAATTCTTTTCTCGGTCGAAATGAAGTTGGTTTTCATCATTGATTGGCATAGTAACGGGTCGTTAGCAACGCGTGCTTTCGCAACTAGTACGTGCAATAGTCGAATGGTTCTCTTTCTCTTCATCGTCTTCTATCTCTCTCTCTCTCTCTCTCTCTCTCTCCATTTTACCATTCGGACCACTGTGCACTAAATCCATCTATTCCCATTATGGAGGATGTATCCAAAACATCGACTTATTTCGTTTTAGCCTTGAACACATTTCACTCTCTCTCCCGCTTGGCACCTTCTCCCCTTCTCGCAATCCCTTCACCGTATTTTTCTCATTTAATTTTCGACCTTCGAACGTATAATAGGGAATATAACGCCTCTGCAATAGCTCGGCTCTTTAGTCCTGTTTTAGACGTTGTCGCTTCGAGAAGTGGCCTATTAATTTGTTTTTTTTGTATTTGATTTTGATGTACGTCGCAAATCGAATGAAGCCGTTTAAATTAAATACATACACGCACATCAATCGTCTACACGCAACAGCGGTGAAATACACGGAAATGCCAAAATGCTGCCACGTATTTGATTAGCTATGCACAAGATAATGGCGTGTATGATGAGCTTCAAAACATGATGGGATACAATGTAGAAAAGTTGTGAAAACATTAAAAAGCACGATAAAGCAATAAAATTGCGTTAACAGCGTCCCGTCATGTGTATATATGTGCTGGGAGCTGTGTGTTGTGTGTATGTTTTCATTATGTCTGAACTGAGCGAGAGAAGCGTTTTGAGTGGGCTGCGAAAAGATGATTCAGGCTTTATTATGTTACAACTTTGTTAATATTGGCAAAGTTTTTGATCGCTCTTGATGCCATCAGCTTTACTGTTACCGAGAAATTGTTAGCGAGAGATATTGCTTGTAACACATTCAATTCAGTGGCGTTGTCCCTTTTCAGTCAATGCGAACAAATATGTCGTTTTGAATCGCTGGGTTTGGGTTGGGCTATGTGTGCTGACCGCTTTTCCTCTTTCACTCTCCGGTTGTCACTTCCCCCCCAAAAAAAACTTCGACTTTGTTCATCTATATATGCTATAATGAACATCAAACGAGTGCTTCATGCATCTTGATGTTCGAGCACACTATGTATAAATGGAAGCACGAAAAGATTGTGGTTTCGGTTGTTCGGTAAATGAGAGAGAGAGATTTTGTACACATGGGCTGAAATGTCCGTTCACATCAAATTGGTCGAAAAGAATATTCTTAGTTCGAGCCATTACCACTTCGTATGGTCATCTTTTTTATACTTCATTTAACATTCAAGATTTCGTGTGTATGTGTGAAATGTAGAGAATTGAGCACAAAACCACCCGACCAGTTAGCTAACCAAAAAGTATGCTTGAAACTATACCAAAGAAATACCTCGATTTCTGTTGCCGAATGAAAAACAAGCCGTTGTTTTGGTTTCAGTTAGCCAAAGGCCAGTGGCAAACATCATATGGAGAGAGTGAATGGAATGCTACCAAAGTATGGAATGCTCAGTAAAACTTAGATGAAATGGTACTCTATTCTACTGTCAATGTATAGGCAACGGCATTTGCTCTACGCTTTGCTTTCCCAACTGGTAATTTTGTGCACCAAAAATTAAAACATAAGGTGTACTTTTAGCTCTTCTTAAAAAACCCTATGTAAGTTTCATTTGCGCTAGGCCATTTTGTCGCTCAGCCTTTCTCTAATCAAATTCATAGAATTCCGTCCACATTAATATTAACTGCCCCAAAATGAAATTCAGAATGAAATTCGACTATTTCCAACGAAATAAAACCATTCGAAACCGATTTCCCTCCTTCTCTACTAGCCTCTGCTTTTCTCTTCCTCTCTCTCTCTCTCTCTCTCTCTATCTGGACCGCGTTCACAAAATTGATATTTTTCTTCTAGTTTCAATTGTTGGATATGTGTTGATGTGAATGCAGCACCATTACCACACACACAACCCCCAGTATGGTGCGAAAATGCTTTGCTGCGCCCATTCCAATAAAGCTATTCCGAACAAATTATTTAATTTTTTTTTTTTTAAACAATCTTCTATGTTTCACATTCATGAATCGAAATGGTTCCATTTCGAAATAGAATTTTATTTGTCAAAAGCAAGTGCACCATTTGCTATTTTATTGTTTTCAATTGTTGCAAAAGCAGCTGGAGAGCGAAAAGCGTCCAGCTACTTGTATGTTTGTGAGTGTTTTGCACAAAAGTTGAGGCGGAAATTTAAAATGTGTTCTTTTTTTTATTGTTGGTTTAGTTCATTTTAATAGGAGAATGTGAGAATTTAGGTTGAGAACTTTGCAAAAAGTGCTCTCGCTTTGAATCCGTCAATCGCAAGTGTGCATTTTCATCGCAAGTTTTTGATGAATTGAATTGTTGTTGCTCTCTGTTTAGATTTCTTCTTGATAACGCTTATACTTTGCTGTTAGCTATTTAAATGACTACACAATCTACTTATAGTTTAAATGAATGTATTTTGCTTACAAATATTGTTGTACCTACACATGTAAAAAGTCACTTATAGACACATCGAAGAAAAAAAAAACATAGCAAATTACAGTTGTAGTGATTTGAATTTGTCAAAATCCGCATTTTTTCTGATACGAAAATTGATTTGTCATCCGAAGTGCAGAGTTTCATTTTCACTTTTTGTTTTTGGATGTTTTGTTCTTACAGCGTGTGTGTATGTGTACGGTAGAAATGTTTAGTGTTGTTTTTTTGTTAAAAGAATAGCGAGAAAAATGAAACAAACTTCCATTTTGATCCATTTTTTTGATTAGCGAGACAACAGGTTGGATCATGCGAACAGTTTATGATCGTATCGCCTGTCAGTTAAGTCTCTATTTGGCTGTTTATTTTCGCAATCGATACGAAAGATATCGATATATCGCGTTCTAGTCCCAAAACCAAATTTATTCTTGATGTTCATGACATTTCATTATTGGCCCATTCCGAACATCAATCTATCTACAGAGTGTGTGTGCGCTACGCGTTGCTGCCACAGCAACACGCAACACCTTCTTTTTTTGTTTAAATCCATTATGTTTATTTTGTTGTTGTTGTTGTTTTTATGCTGAACGAGTAATTATTAAATTCTACCACATTTATGTCTAAAACATCACAAACAGTTTATTTTTTAAATATTTTTTTTTTCATTTAAGTTTGGTTTTTTTTCTCATTGAGTTTTTTTTTGTTTCATTTTTTTTTTATTACAAATAATCAAGAAAAAACTTCAAATACCAAAACATATATGCAACTTTTTAATTCTTATTGTTTTCGCTTGTATGCACTATTTTCTTCTCTATACTCCATCACTGCAATGCAGTCATTGCATCGTTTCTTCTTTTTCTCTGTGTGTGAACTTTGTGTGTATGTAGTGAATATGTGTGGAATAAATATTTTTTATAAAAAAGTTTCATCATCTGTCGTTTCTGTTAAAAATATGCATCTTTTCTGGATGATAAGTGTCCGCAAAAATGTAATTTTCCCACGACGGGGAATTAGACATTTTGCATTTTTCTCTACTCTTTGTCAATGGCGAACATTTTCTAAATTCATAGACTTTGGGTTAATTCAAACAAATAGCCGTTTCCAAAACAAAAACCGTACACACAATCATTGGTTGCATATTCAAGAAGAAGAAAAAAAACGATTCAAAAACGAAAAAAAACAACCCTACAACTAAATTAATTTCAAATAAAATGCATTCAAAGAGCACAATGTCATCAAATCAACCGCTAAATACGTAAAAGTTTTTTATCAGCGAAAGTTTTCTATTGTTTTTTTTTTCTTCCTTGTTTAAAAATAATCTAATTCAACGTTTCACTTATATTTATAAACTGTCTTATAGTTTTCCATACGGATAATCCCTTGGCAAAAGAGATTTGCACAAACGAGACAATTTTTTTTTTACTTATATCGATAACGATCAACACCATTTTATTTGATCATCGTTTTTTTTTTGGGGTCGTAAACACAAGAGAAAAAACGCAAATAAAATGGGATTAAATAGTTTAAATAACTCTCTCAAATCGTTTCGAATTAGTTCTTAAGTTTATGAACAAAGATCATGTTTCTCTTTCTTCTTCTTTTTTTTCGTCTGAGTGTTGGTTGTATTTATGATATGAATTCGTCGAGAGAAAGAAAAAAAGGAAGCACATTATCCAACAGTTATTGTTAAAGTTTTTTCCCCCACATTGTTGTATTGTATCGATACAATGTGGTGTGTATCTGGCTTCAGTATATATGTAAGTTAGAAAATCAAATCGGAGTTTAGAAATGAACCACTTGTTGAGCGTTCATACTCGGTTTCACATATTTTCGGATTTACTTGTTCTTCGGGTTTTCGTTTGCCATTCGATTTCACTTTATTAGTCAGTGTATGAATGTTTCTGTGTATATTTCAATTGATTTAACTGTCTCTGTTCATTCTTGGCAATCAACTTAGGAAAAAAAAACTGAGAATAGAATGGGGAACAAAACCAACAATCGTTCCTAGTCAATTAATTAGAGAGTACTTTAAAATACAAATTTCAGTAATTGCATCACTTTTAGTTTTGTTTAGAGGATTGTAGCATCAGACTTTTTTGTTTACCGTTTTTTTTTGTTCTTATTTCTCTATGAATTTTTTTTTTGTTAATTAAAATAGTTTTCATGTAGTGTTTTTTTCTAGCATTTTGGATTGATTGACATTTCAATTTCATATTCATTTCACCCCGGATTTCTCTGAGTGGATTCATTGCGCATTAGAAATTCATTTAAATGGAAATACTGATTTGAGGCCATCAACAGAAACATGAAAGAAACATATTCTTCTAAAATCACGTTAAGAAATTTCGATAGGCCAATTGAAGAATCCCAATTTAATTCTTTTTTTCTTTTGATTTTTTTTTCTAAATCAAATCAATGGCTGTTTAATTTTGATCAAATAAAAAATAAGAGAAAAAACACCAATTTGTCGCTAACAAGTGAATTTTAACCGTTAAATATCCTAAAAATTCCTAATATTGTAAAAAAATTTCACTACCAATTGTTTAACCTAGAATTTTATATCCGATTTTAATGAAATATTCTTTCTTTCATAGCCGAAAAGAAAATGAACAATTTTGTTTCTTTTTCAGTTTAGTTCGAAGAAAAAAAATCAATTGAATATCTGTTTTAAAAGTTGAAAATTTTGATTTGTGCCAAAACACATTTTTATTCTTCATTGTGTTCCTCAAATTGAAATATTTCCATGATTGATTGGTTTGAATGTGAGAAAAAAAATTGTCAGAATTGCCTAAAGAAGCCTAATTGAACCATTTTTCCATATGAATTTGTTCTGAGAGTGATTCGAATGTACTTTGATTCATTGCTGGTGTAAAATGTAAACCATATCCGCCGTTTTAGCATGATGGTTCTTTGTTTTGGTCATAAGTACGATTTGCTTTTTCATTATGTTTCCTTTAAAATACACTGCAAAATATTTTGCTTGCCCATCGAAACGAGCATCGCTCTCATTGTATGAGCTTTCTGGTGTAGAATGTGTAAATTGTGTTTTCCTTTCTTTTGCGGATGAGACTAATTTGCGTTTAGGCTCTAATCTACATTTACAAGATCATTAAGATTGAAGTGTTGCTGCTTTTATAGAAGTAGAAAAAATGCTATATAAAAATGTTTATTTAGTCATTTTTGTTGTTGTTGTGGTTGGTTTGTTTTGTTACATTAAATCTAGGAATGAATAAAATTTGTTCTTTTGCCTTTTGCTTTGTATAAAAAGTCAATAACACGTTGTATTCATTGATTTTCCCGGTTCATATTTGGTGAGAGTGTGTGTGTTTCAATGTTGCTATTTTGTTCATTCGTGATCTTTCAACAGATGATTCTATTGATCAAAATTAATGTTATAATTTCTATTTAACAAAGTCTTCGACATGGTAATTCAAATTTGATTGATTTTTGCGCTATGTACCTAATCTTTTTATAACTCAAAAACAAGAGATGGAATACTGAACAGTAAATTGATAGAATGGACTTGAAAAGTGATTCAATGGAATAGGAACCATAAAAATACTTGAAAACTTGTCAAGCTTCAATGTGTACGTTTGCCGAACACTTCAAGTATTCGTCCGCACTGTGCTCAAGTTTCAATTCTCCGATTTAAAGTTTAGTTGGGATCATGCAAACTTAGTTGAGCTCAAGACAACGCAAAATTTTGACCCATAAAGTGTTCTGCCTAGAAATTGTGTTCTTTTTCAAGTTTAGTTGATTGTCCATTTTCATCCGACACAGAAAAAAATAGACGAAAAAAAAGAAGAAGAAGGAAAATAGAAAGAAAAGAAAGAAGAACCGAACGTGGAACAACAAAAGCTATGTACTTGTAAGATGAACATATGCTTTGGCAAGCAGCTCGCTCGATAAATCTGAATCATTTTTCGTCGATTTATGATGACTGATGAAAAAAAAAACTGGAGAAGAAGGATGTGCACGTGGCTATGCTATGTACATTATATAAACTGGGTTGATTGTTGATCCGCAAGCACATAATATGTGCTGTGTGCATGCTCTCAGCATTTGCTTCAGTGCGCTCAAATATGAGTTTTGGGATATATTATCCGAATTGAAGGAGATTTAAATCGTCTTTAATACTTTTTATATGCTATTATCTATCGAGCATTTGAGCTTGTTGTTGCTCGGAAAATATAGCCATCCATCTGCATTGAGCGGTGCAAAAAATGAGAGCAAAAGCGACTAACAAGGATGACGAGAGCCACAAGAGTCACATACGGCTTATGGATTTAATAAAACTTAAATTTGAGATTTTCCAACAAAAACATAGCAATGGCAAGCGGCCCATACGTCCTCCCTCGAGCAAAACCTATCGAGTAATAAACTCTCTGTGCATCCGGTCATCGTTGAAGGCGTTCGAAACAATAAATGCGACCCGGAACCGACAAAATCCGGACATCAATAGATTGGAAATATTTTTCGGGAGGACATCATCAAAAATACATTACAAGCATGATTTAATGATTGAAAACATGCACCGATTTCTCTCTCTCTCCCTCCCAGCTTGGCATTCCGAAAATGGCTGCGATTCAAACGACAAGAACACACCAAAGCAAATACGTAGAACATTGGAACTTGAGTGTTTACGTTTAATTAACCGCAATCAATTGGAAGTTGGCAAAGTTGTGTCTCACTCACTCACTCACTCTCTCTCACCCATTCAATGTGCCTGATGTGCCGTTCGGTTGTGCGCACTGAATGCAGGATGTGCGTGTGGTTATTTATTTCACAGATTGAATGCTTTGTATCCGGATTGAAAGACACTTGAGATGTTCTCTCAACCACACTAATTCCATCATCGGAAAATGGAAAATCGACGCTGGCACAAAACGCAATTCCAAAGCATCGAGAGTACACACAATTCTGATAGAGAGCGAGCGAGCGAACGAGAGAGAGAGTGCACATTCAATTCAAATGAGGTTTCCTTATTAGCACAAAATCGCATTGTTATGGATAGGAAATCGAAAATCAAGCCTTTGTACCGTTATTTTGCCCAGACTTACCGACATTCGACTGGCAATTGGATTTTCAATCGACAATGATTGCTGATGACGAAGACAACAACGCAATGGTAATGATTTGAAAATAGGATTTTCTCACATTTTCCCAACGAATATTGATTTGCATATTTTTCCGGATCGGAACGATTTTTCGGTTTTCCGTGTGCAGTGTGCACCACCTGCGTCACCGCCCGTGTGTCGAGCGATCCCATGACGATGGACTAAGAATTGAAAATGTCATTCTGTGTAACAAATAAAATTAGTTTTGCAAAATGAACAAAATTGATTGTTGGGGCTGTTGTTTCAAAGTATCACATTAGCAATAACAAGCTTGTTTACCAAATGCGAGTGGGTACCTCACCTGAGACTGATATATTCAGTCAGATCAAAAGCAGGAGAGAGACAGACTGGAATGAAAAAATCGTATTTTATCTCGTGAAATGTGGTGAGTCGATGTCAAATAAACAGTCGAATTTGAAATGTTCCGTTTTTGGAGCGTATCGGAGAGAGAAGGAGAGCGACTCAAAGCCACAACTTTTCTTACATAACATTGTGCTCGCAAAGCCATAATGATTTCGTTATATGAGTGGCTCTTGTGGTTTTATATTTGTATTTCCAGGTATTCGCATTCCATTTTTCATTTCATTTCGTTTCATGTGCGCGTTTTCTCTCTTTTTCTCTTTCTTCATCTCTCTCAATTCTTCTCCCCTCTACCCAAAGTCCCCATGTACTGCAATGCACTTCATGTGCGCACCACACATCAATTGCTTGTTCTCTCGTGAAATGATTAAAAAATAATAAAACTTTAAGAGCGCATTTCTGAAGAGTTCTTAACATCTTCTGTTTCGTATGGGAATGTATTTCATCCGCACACTTGAGTTGAAATTGATTACATTTCTCATTCCGCGACGGCGGAAGCGGATGGAAAGTGAAGAAAGGAAAAAAGGAACCGAATTGAAAAATAGACGAGTGAAGATGAAACTGAGACTATGATGACAGAGAGAGATATAAAAATCCAGATGCGGCGAGTGTACACACACACATACCGACCAATTCATTGGCTAATGGAAAAATATATGTAAGATGATTTCGCGACACAGCACGTAAAGCAAAGAGACACTGATTAAAATCTAATATTGAGCCATTTTGTGTGCACTGATGACAATAACGGTTCAACAATATTCGCTGCTGCTGCTCCTGCCGTTATTCAGGTGGAGAGTGGTGTGCTGCCGGATGCACACATTCCATTTGCGAGATCTGCCATTCTCTCTTTCTCACTCACTCACTCGCCCACTCGCTCACGTAAATTTGTTCTTTATCGTGTTCATTACTGCGATTGTCATTGTTACGGCGCTCTCTCTCTCTCTCTCTCTCTCTCGTTGCTTTGATATTATTACATATTTTTCGTATCGTTTCACTCGTTTTGTTTGTGAATCTCTTCACAATCGTAGTGGCTTGGTTGAATAAGCCGGCATAAATGAATGGGGAGGTAAAAAGCAAAAGAAAGAATGAACGAACAAGCAACGGAGTCGGAATCATATTTAATTTAGCATCTCATCATACAGAA
>NW_022595245.1:8057184-8084406 GCF_009176505.1 Sitodiplosis mosellana
CACACATAAGCGTCTTGGCGTCGTCTGCTTTTGGATCGGTAGATCGGTATGCAATGCGCATACACTTTCGTACAAGCCATTGCCTGTGTGCGACAAACACAAAATGGGGAGCTAAATGAAATTAAACAAATATAAATTATTATTACGACTGTTTACTCTTAAAATTAAATTTTCATAAAACTTGGCAATTATGTTTTTGTTTATATTTTAACGGAAAAATACTATTTTCGCTCTTTCTCTTCTTGCTTGTGATAGTGTTGCATGTTGTATCAGATTCGTTGGCGTGCTTGTGAAGACGAGGCGAATGTGTGTGTGTGTGTGTGTATGGATGGCTCGGTGTGGGAGTATGGATCGATGCTAAAGCATTTGTCGTTTAAATCAAATTTTGTCTGGCTTTTTATGAACATAAAGCAATCACTAGGGGAATACCATTACATTTTTTGTGTGCTATTTTATGTGTTTACGTTCCATTCTGGTTTCACTCGTCTCGGTGCTGCTTTTTTTTACAACTTGACATTATATGGTAATTTTAAAATTTATGGTGGCACTCGTTCACTCCTCTATAATGCCGAAGAAAATATTTTGAATAAGAAGATAATGGAAGCGAACGAAACGGAACGTGTTATTTACCTGGGCAAAAATTGCACCAAATGAATTGCATAACCGCAGCATTTTGAAGTGAAAAACCAACAACGACGGTAACAGCAACAGAAACAGAGACCAAAGCCCGATAGTTGGGCGCGTAAGATGCAATATGCACCAGATGGTGTGTTAACAACGGAATTTCGAGATGCAAATGGAAAAAAAACCCATCGCAACACATTTTTCTTTTGAATTGCGAAGAGTGTCAAGGCGAATTCTTGTTAAGGACTCTTGTGAATTTACGAAAATCTCAGTGCAATTAATTAGTTTTTGTCTTTGAATCTCCTGAATGGGATTCTTCATCTATCTCTTGCTCACTTTCGAATTAGCCTTTTTTCCATGTTTTCAGGTGGACAAAACTATACTGCAAATGCATTTCTTCATCATCGTGCTGATTGTGTCGCATTGTGTAGTCACTATGGCAAAATAGTTTTTGCCGGGTGACATGCTTGAATCCATAGTGTGTTTTTTGTCCCAAAATATTTGGGATTGCAATGCAAATCGCCACTCAAACGAAACACCTTGCACCACCAATCATCATTGTACATAACTATTCACTTACGTGTACGCTTCATTGTCTTCCATTGAAGCGACGCAAATGTGCAATGGCAGTGCAATAAAGACGATACCTCGGAATCGACGGAATTTGCTCGCTTTCATAAGCATTCAGCAACACCATTGAAGCGTTTCAACCCCATCTCGGTGAGCAAACGAGTGAATGAGTGTATGCATTTGGGCGAGATGGTAATTTGAAAAGGATTGCCGTCAAATTTGCACACAAACACACCCACAAATATTGTCCCCGAGTGGATTCGCCGCTCAAGTCGTACACACAATCAACCGTATAACATTTTATAGTTCAATTCCATTTCATCATTAACAGTAAAATATGCAGACGTGCAACACTTTTGGCACAAATCCTAGCGACGAACCATCAAGCAGATAATCATCGCCAGGTATCCACTCATTTGCGCTTGAATTGCAAGTGACACATAAATCCATTTTTGGGGTGCTGTGTGTGTATGCGTTTATGTGTGTAAGTGCAATTTGTCCCAAGTATCATTACAGCAATTAAATCGAAACTATTTTTGGTTTTGCAATGATGATTATCTGCTTTCGGCGCATCATCAGTGATGCAAATATCCGAACAACAACAGCAGCAGAAGTATCGGTGCAACGCCAACAGCAACGACCATTCAGTGGTAAATGGATCACAATGCTTGAAACACGCACAGATGCTCCATGCTCGATGCTCGGTGAAATGCACCACAAACTCCCGAAGTACTTTTCAATGTTTTTGAATGCAAAATAAAACGAAGTGTCACAATCACATAAATTGCTTCATTCTCTCTCTTTCTCTCTCTCTCTCTCGGTCTAGCTCTGTCATTGGTGAATGTGCTGCAACGAATGAGCGAGCGCACGTTGGCTAATTTTTATTCGATTTTATTCCGACAAAATGTAGACAAAGTGAACAATGCGTTGCAATTGCAAGCGAAATAACTTTATTTGCATTTATTCCCAATCTGGAATTGTATGCCATTTGTTCATCAGATTATGGCATTGATGAGCACACTGAAGCACTATAAAATGAATATAACTTTCAATGAATGTCGAAAAATTTCTTTTTTTTTTCTCCATCCGAAGCGAGCGAAATGGAAGAAAAAACAAAACGTTCACAATGGACTGGTGCAATTTGGGCTGCGTGAAAAATATTCCAAGTCTCGCAAGGTCTGAAAGACACCAAATTCAAATTAAATTACAAACGATAAAAAAACGGACCAGAAAACGCAGAGAAAAATAAAATTGAGAGAAAACACGAATGAATATTGAATCCCTTCCGCTGTAAATTGCGGCCGAAAAGGAAGACGATGCAGAACGGGGAAAATTCCACTGAAACAGATGCATGTAATCCTAATTACGATGAAAAGCAAAAGTTTCGAAAAATTGTTTTTTTTGCTTTCGCTTCTCGTCGGTTGAAATGGAACATGAAAGCGTCAAAGTTTTTCTCTTCTACATAGCAAACTAGATTGCGTTTGCTTTTGCGTCAAATATACTGCTAATTGTGAGCTTTCATTTCGACTTTTCCGGCATTTTTTTCATCCTCCTTTGCTGCTTTTATTTTAATAATTATTTTATTTTCAATTTTTTCTGCTGCTGCTGCTGCTGCTGCTGCTGCTGCTCTCGTTCACTTTCTCGTGAAACGCAGATTTTTTGCTCATAAAATTACTTTTAATTCTTGGCTTGGATTATACGAAATTGCAAACAAGGCATACACAGAGAGAGAGAAAGCAGGAAAAAAAGAGAGAATGTTGTGAACAAAATGAGTTGGGAAACATTTTCACTCGCATGAAATAAACAGTTCGAATTTCATTCCGTATTCATAATCGTTTAAGTGTGTGCAAAAACCTAAATTGAATCCTTTCATAATTTATTCGTGGTATTCCTTTTTCTTACTCTCTGTTTCGCTTTCACATTCGCTGTGTCCGTTGGGGCCATGGTCTGTGAGCGTTTACTTTTGTCCATTCATTCTTTCCCCATTTTTTTTTGCCTTCACAACTCGCATACCGAGATTTCACGCCCCATCCCCGAAATTAAGTTGCGAAAACTTTGTTGATGGCCGATGGTTTCCATCCACCAACTTTTTCGGTTGATTTGAATGGCACTACGGAATGCGAATGATATGATTGTTGTTTTTTCGACTTGACTTCAGAACATTGCTTGACATCATTTATGGGATTTGTTGTGCATTTTGCGCAAAATCGCACGCAAATTTGACTCCAATTAGGGATGGCATTTTGATGAAAAGCATTTCATTCACCGAATATGTAATCAAAAACATCTTATTCATATAATTTGCCGTTGGAGATGGGAAGCTGAATAAAACACAGAGCGTCAAATTGCAAAAATTAAATGGTAGTATTCGAGTTTGTTGAGCCAACTATTGTGTGTGTGGGTGGGTGGATATGGTGTGACAAAGCATAAATTTTCCTTCATCCAGTTACTGAAGGCTGTTTACTGTGATGTCATTTGATTATAAGCGATCCTCCGCACCGCTCTGCCCTTCTATCTCAGTAAGCCGCTCCGAGATATGAAGCGAAATTATTCCGAATGGAAAAAACAAAAGAATGATGCGAAATGCATTTCAATGCGCTGTCATAAACTATAGCTTAGTTCAGTGGTAGGGAGTAGCAGCAAAAAAAAAAACGGCGCAGCTAATTTAAATATGAAAAGCAAATTTATTTCCAAGGCATGATTGGAATTTAAATGGAAAAAGCACTAAACTCCCTGGATTTTGAAATTTAAATTAGTGTAATGCGAATTCAAAATGAAGAGAAAACGAATGAACGAGACGAACACAAATGGCAATTTCTATGGCAGTTGTTTATCTCCATTTCCATGGAAAACGACATCCATTTAATCTTGTCAGCATCATCAGTGACAAAGTGTGTTGAACGCTCGGGTATGGTATGGGTTGGCGACTTTTTATATTCATTTGTGTGTGTAGTTTTCAGTTACAAGCAAATATTGTACAGTTCACATTAATTAACTTGTTGATACACAACGCTCATTGAGAGATAACGAGATATATCGTGAGGATGGATGCCGAAATCCGTTCGTCGTAGATCAGTTATTTGCTCGAATGCTTTAAATCTCTCTATCTTTCTCTCTTATTCCCTTTGAATTTGTATGCAGCAGCAGCAACACAGGTAGGATACATTCACTTTTCAACATTAATTACTACCCGATCCACACACAAACATAGTGAATGTGCAATGTGGTATAAAAGCGTGTATTTATCTCCCGTTTGATTGGGTATTCAATTGATAAACACCAACTGGTGTGAGCGTATGTGTGTGTATTTGCACGGGTAAAAATGATGGAGTAATCGAATTAAATGCGGACAATTTGATTTCTTAGCACCTTTGCACCGTTAAATGTGCGTGTTTATGTGGATACACAGCGCGTAAGCAAGCTGATCGGATCCGGTTCATTCCTATCTTTCCTGTTTCTCTCCTCGTACTCCTTCCTTTCTTCAGTCGAGCGTTTTTGTTTAACATTTGCGGTACAAAGCCACTCAACCGCTGAACTCATTATAAATAAATGAAAGCGATTCGTTCGATTTATTCAATCGATGTTGTTGTACCCACCGATTGAGTGTATGGTATACAAGAAGCGAGCTCCGAGTCAACCATTACCTCTCCAGTAAATTAATTAATTTTCGAAATGTGTTTTGTGTCTTGAGTCCGAGAATGAGGAAATCGTACAAGGTGAGGGAAATATCGTCCTTTACATTACTCCATTTTCCTGGGTTGTGTTTTTTTTCTTCTTTGAGGAATTCGAAAGGAATTCACATTCGAATGAATCGCATTTTGTCGTTAAAGCTGAATTCATGTTCATTTTGTCGTAAAGACGAACAAAAATCCATTCTTTTTCTCTCTCTCTCACACACACACACACACATACTAAAATGTGCGAATGATGATGAACGAGTAGCTGTACACCTTTCCGTTCACTCCCATTCAAAGAGCAATTCGTCTGGAAGTACTTTTCAGTTGACCTTCTTTACTGTTTTTTTTTATAAGACCAACTCCAATTGGATTTTGGAGAAAATGTTCAATTGCTTTCTGAACAGCAATGGACTGACTTGCACTTCGTTGGCTGTGCACAATTCAGCTATTTAAACGCAACTGATAATAGTAGTTGCTGTTGTTGTTGTTGCTGCTGCTTTTTCCGCTCTCTTTTGATGGTGACATAAAATATGTTATCACATTACATCATTTGATTCGTTTTCCTCTCGATCGGATAATGTGCTGCATTTTCGAATGCTGACCGATTTCAAAATACGTGTAATCCATTATATAAACTTTATTCCTTTTGCCATCGACGTTATTTATTAGTGTGCTGTGTAGTTATACGTAATACATACACCTACGTACTACGTATGGATGTAGTTGTAGTAAATTGAAAGCCAAGAAAATTACCTATTTCGAGAAACTTTGTTTTTTTTTCGTCGTCGTAACAAGCAACAACCCTGTTGGCCGTATTGTATCACAATTCAATGGAAATGAAAATCTCGATAAGTTTTTCGAGTTTGTTGTGAGTGATGTTTGGAGCAAAAATGAGTTCGTTAAATACATTTGCAATGGCCGTAGGTGATACAAGTTCGTAAAAGCTATTTCATCAATGTTGAGAATTCTGTGTAATACGACCGAAATAAGAATTGGATGAAAGTTCACTTTTTTCGCAACCATTTTCTTTTTTTCGAAGCTTTTTCTTCCGAATCCACTGAAATGTTTCAATTTTACCTCTAAAAAAATCTATCAAACCACTATGTCGTTTTTTTTTATGTGACAACTTTATTGTTCGAAACGAACGAGAGTTTCGGAAAAGAAGAGAAGGAAAAAACACAGAGAAAAGCACGCGGAATAGAAACATGAATACACAGCGCGCACCGAGAATAGAAATTTGTCAATGTTTTTTTGTCATCTCTCTCTCTGATGTGTGTCTCGTGTATGCGTTCGTGTTCGGTGCCGTTGGCATTGAATCGTGTATATGTGTGACTGTGTTCGGAAGGAAGTCAATGCTGCTTCTTTTTTTATACATGTATAGGCTTTAGTGAGCTTAGCTCACCCGATATTCCGTTTGGATCGAAAGTGACAGGCGAAACTGTTTGGAAATGGAATCGACTTGTTGTCGCATGTACAACCTCGAGAAATTACTTCCATCTGGCACATGTCAGCCAAAATGAGATTTGAGAGCTAATGCTAAACGCAACGGTAACTGTACAATTTCAGCACCAATGCCAACAACAAGTCATCTAATCACATTTCAATTGGTTGTTACGCGTAGCATATGTGGGCGAATGATGCGCAATGCGTATTTAATGATTTGGAATTCGATTAAAATGAAAATGCTTTTGCGTATTAATTTTTGTGTTTGGGGTGACTGATGTGCGCACACGCGCTTATAATCATACCACCTGTGAAAGTTCAAAGTAACGATTAACGGGGTGCAAATATGTGCGAGAGAACGGGTTACCCAAAGCGTACCCATGGAAATACATTTTCATTTTCGAACGCATCTTAATGAACGAACTGTTTATTAAAGGACGAATTCGTGTCTGTAACCACTATTCTTCTTCTTTGGGCTACCACGAAATTTTGCAGTGTTTTGCAATTCATAGTCTCAGGCCAAAGCGTCCTTTGGCAAAGCAGCACCAGTACACAAAGCCAAACGCGAATCAACTGCAAAAAGATATATTTAGTACTTTTGTTGTTTATGTGTGCTGCCGTTGTCGCCGTCGTCGTCGCTATTTCTATTTGGTTGGTTTACATTGGCATTTCGCTTTATTTTCACAATATTGTGGTTACGCGACTGTGGTAGATGTTTGTGTGTGGGTATTTGCCACGGTATGGTACGTAGCTATGTGTTTATGTTATGCGGTCGACATAACTATGATGTCCATATTCACATGGTATCCAAATTTAGTGCGAAAGAGAGCGCGAGAGCGAGAGAAAGTGAGAGCACCGACGCAAATCAGCGCAAATGGAGCTGTGTGCCAATGTGAACGTTGTATATTCGTAATTTGCTACCTGTGCATAAATCATTACCAGACAAAATAGCAAGAACAATAATGACGGCGGAGGTGTTGGCGAGAGCGGCGGCAGCAATGGTGCTGGCGGTAGCACGAAACAACAAGTGAACGGGAGCAGAATCTAGAATAAATACCAAACAAATATATGCATTGTATCTGAGTCAAAATAATGGTTATTCCTTGTCTCTATGATTCGGTACGCGTCGAATTTCGTTGTTGATTGAAAACGGAGCGCGCCCGTAAGCTGCAATTCTTATGGAAGCTAGCTTTCAATTTCATAATTTTCTGCTATGCCTACTGTAATATTACGGTTATTTTCGTGTTAAAAGCACAATTTTAAACGCCCGGTTTTCCATTCGTCATTTCGCCACACTCGCTCACGCAACACCTCCTCTCTATCTCTTTCGCTAAGTGCTGATGCAGCAGCTATAAACATTTTGGATCAAGCTCAAAATGAAATTACTATCATTGATATGTAATATGAATATAATTGCTGTGCACACATGGCCTTGTATGTTTGTGTGTGAGTGAGTGTGGGCGCGCTTAAAATTCTAGCCATCGTTGTTCTCATTCGCTTCACAGCCAGATAGCAAACAAAATTGCACAAAATACCCAATAAGTACGAAGCAGAGTAGGGACCTCAATGCAAAATGTGTGAGAAGAAGAGAGAAAAGAGCTACAGCATTATTACAACTGAAATACGAATAAGCGCTTTGATTGCATAACATGAAATTACGACGCAACATTGAAGATGCGACTTTTCCGATTTTTCGCGATATATATATTTGGTATAGAGCAGCAAAACAGCATGATTCGAACACGATTTAATACGGAATGGTGGCAACGGAAAGCCGTCAAGTTGTTGCTGCTTTGTACTGCCTGTAAAAGCAACCTGTCCGCGTGCGAACGGTATGAAACGGAAGTCATATGAGACGAAGAGGAAACATTATGATTCCACCCATCTTTTACTCTCTCTTATGCATTATACATGGTGCACAAACTAAAGTGCTTTTATCTACTTTATTTTACATATTTATTATTTTATTGTTGGCGTAAAGATGTATTTCTGTTCGCTTTTTCCTCCACTTTCCTTCTCTCTCTTTCACGCAAGCTATATTCCGTCATTGTGTGCGGTGAAGGATGAACAAAAAGCAACCTGTGCATCGTTCGTTGGCACAACTAAAAAATTTAAACGAAATACCACGAACATCATCTCTCGTGAACTGCATGCAATAGTTTGTTGTCATACATGCACACGGATAAATATATCCATCACACACAATGAAAAACATACACACGGTGTCTTTTTTTTTATTTATTTTAGCGGTATTTGCATTCGACACATATACGGGAAAAATTAGACGATCGAAAAATTCAAACGAAACGAATCTGAACCACATTCACGTAGATATATATTTTATGCAAACGAAACCATCAATTTGGAATACGGAATTTGAAATACTTTTTTGTTGACTTCTTCTTCCTCTTACTTTGTATTTTGAATATGTCAAGAGAGCAAGAGAGAGAGAGAGAGAGAGAGAGAGAGGGAGATTGTTGCGCATCTTCTTCACTTAAGCTGTGTGTCGCTCTTATTCTCTAGTAACTACCAACAGCTACTTCATTTGTGTCACGTTTTTCTTTACATTCATTTTCGTTCACAAAGCTGACATGATGCAACGGTGCAAAAAAAAGTGATGATAACTAAAGAGAAGAAATCATGTTTGATGCATAATTTTCCAATATTTCGATAGAAGAAGCTCTTCTTCAAAATCGATTGCATATCAACAGTTCGAGCCAGAAAAGTAAAAGCTTTCGAATAATATTTGCGCTTCGTTCGTTCGATACGTGCGATTCCGTTTTTGGTAGATTCGAAATGATTTGAGTCTTGTAGCCTATTTGTATAAATTGTGCTGAAAATAAGGATGAGATTGAGCGAGCGAGAGAAGAAGCACAAAGTGTGTTACGATTGTGGTTGACATTGTACTGAAACTCGTACATGTTGATGCTATTGTATTGTGTTGTGATGTGTGTAGCTGTGAACAAAGCTCCATTTGCTGTGTCGTCATCAATCAGTGGAATGTCGCTATGGTGAATTTGATTCGAGGGTAATTGATTGTATTTATTCAATTTGATATGGCACTTTTGAAGGCAAGGCGCTCTGGTATGGCAAGACACACACACAAAATACCAAAAATAGAACGCCAACGTTCTTCTTAGCACACACTAGACGCAACAAACATGCTCTAATCTTTTTCTACCCAGATTCAGATTGATTTCGATCTTCTCTTTTCTGCCTCCTACTTTGCTTCGTTTTTATCTCAATCAAATGTATTTGGTGTTGTCAAAGCGCACACACATACTCCAATCCAAATCAATTTTTTTTTGGGGACAATTGACAAAAGGATTTTTGAGTTTTATCAATAAAATATACGTCGCACAACGCACGAAATGGATGAGCTAATGTTGTCGTATTCTCGGCTCCTTTTTTTCTTTTCATACTCTTGTGTGCCTCGGTTAAATGATGTGAACAACTTTGCCGATGGCACATAATCGTCAATGCGACAGGCGCATACGAGCACAATGACAAAGAAATTCAAATAAAATTTTATGCTGAAGGTGAATTAAGTTTTATATGCATTTAAAACGATAGACGAAAATACGCCACACAAACATGGAATTGAAGATTTTGGTGGTGGCCGTTTGCCAACAACGAACACTGAATTTCCATCATTTTTGCAAGTATGATGAACGAATATAAAACAATTCAGCGCACTTGAAACTCCCGCTTTATTGCATCACAAAACGGGTGCAAACCAAAAGAGTACGCCATAAAAGAAGCGGTGGTGTGTGTATGTGTGCGCTTTTTTGTGTCGGGCTGTGGAAAAAACGGGACCAAGCCTCTACTTTGTATAAAGGTAAGAGAGATTCGATGCACCAATGATAAAAAACCGGAGCAAAATAAATCTTCTTGCTGCTGCCGTGTTCAGTCTGGTTTTTATGGGCAATTTTCGTAAATTTTTTCGCCTTAAAAATTCCCCACTTCCCTAAAACACACAATTTGAATGTTATGGCATCGTGTACTCCTTCGTATTTTCACTTTTTCCCTTTGGCTACACATTTCCGTTAAATTGAATGTCGTTAAGCAATTTTGCTGTTTCTTTGTTTTTCACCGAACATTACGGGCCAACCGATGACATTACCGACATTTCTTTTTTTTCTAACTCGACATTTTCCTACCGCTAGAGTTAACTTTATTTTAACTCATTTTACAATGGAATGTACTAGTACGAAAATTGGAGTCAAATCGCACACGCTTCGAAATATATGGTAGGACCTTCTATGGTAGAAGCAAAGGAATAGCAGCAATGAGAAGTATAAAGCAGTTAATGATCTCATTTCGGCAATTAAATGTGTTTAGGTACTTTCTTGTAGGCAATGAACATTTTTACTTGCACATTTTACCTGCGAGAAAATGAATTGAATGGGAAAGAGAGTAGGGGATGAGGGAGTCAAAAGTTTGTTGTTGTTGTTTTTTTATCCTGCTCCACCATTTCATTTGCTCGGTCGGAGGTAACAATAATATGGATTTATGAGTATTTGATATGGCCTCTCAAATAATTTAATGTCAATTGTCAGAGCGGCAGTTTTTTTTTTCTTCTCGGTTGGCGTCCTTCGAAACGAATTACTTTCATTTACACGCAAATAAAATGTGATGTGTGCCATTAGAATTTGTATTTGGTCTTTGTGAAAATAATTCAACGCTCTTCTTCTTACTTGCGCTAAATATACCGAAAATGAATAAAGTCGCAGAAAGTTGCTCTTATACCGTTGGCAATTATACCATTTTATAGACTGAATGGTTTAATGTCAATTGTTGCGTTTATATTTCCTTCTATTGTCTGATGGCTCGTTGGTTCTATTCATCAGCATAGGATAATTTCATTCCGTATTTTTCCTGCGTTATACGAGCAGTTAAAATTTTAGAACCTTTTTCAATTCGTTCCACTTGTGCAAATCACTTTTGGGTAATCGCTAATGGACTTTTATTGTTGGTCATATCTGTGTTGCGTTACGAACTGGCCGTAATTTAAATGGCTTCGGCTATTTGGTGAAAGTATTTGGCGAAGAAAAGTTGAAAGAACATTTTTGATAAACCGCATTAAATGGCATTCCACCTGTCTGCACCCATTCTAATTGAATTTGAATATGCAACAGGATTTATGTATGTTGCGTGTGCCATACTGGCATTTATCCGGCTGATAATCTCACGTACAAACTGCATATTATATGTGCGACATATTAGCCTTAACATGTATGCAAATCTCATAATTGACATTTTAAGAAATAGGACTTACGAGTTAATGGCGGAAAATAAAATCGCTACAATAGTACATACACATGTTAGCACTTGACATATGTTGACGTCGTAAGTCGGTAATGCGAGCAAAAGGCCAAGCTTAAGCATCAAGCTTATTTCCGTCAGCGATGAAAATTCATCATCGCTGATGGCAGCTAAGAGCTGTGTAATGACAGTCGATGTATGTGTGTGTGTGCTGTGTATGGTATGGTGCATAAATTTAAATGCATTAGGAGTTTTCATATTCTGTGAGCGAAAGAACAAGCGCGAGAGAGAAATTAAAATTTTCCCATCATGATGGTCGGGAGGTTATGCGTTAAATCTCTTCCATCTCATCAAATTGTATTTGTTCAACGGTTTACTTAACATCATGAGCAGCAGCAACAGCAGAAAAAAAGTGTCGCGTTCAATTCCGTTTTTTTTTTTAGATTGTTTCTCATTTTGATGGACGACGCTGTTTTGTTGCTGTTGGTGTTGTTGTTATCGTCGTCGTCGAGGTCAGACTAATTGCATTGTATCGAGAAATTGAGCACGTTTAATAAAAGCAACAGCTTCCAGCAGTCGAAAAAAAATATGGTTTTATGATAGAGAGTGGAACAAGGAAAAAAAAGAGAGCGAGAGAGCAGCAACCACAATGGCGAAAAAATGGAATCGGCTGACGTTGACATGGATGGATCGCTAAATGCGAAGATCATCTAGTGGCATATTTGGAAATGTGTATGCGACACACTGGTGTAATGAGTGGGAAACCCTCTTGTTTATCGTCACACTATTTTCCCATGCGCTCTCTCTCCCTCTCTCTCTTTCTTTTTTCTCTCTTTCTCTTCGTCAGCCAACCACTGATTATATTCACTTTAAAACTGTGCTGTCGTTTGCCAAAAAATTTCGGGTCTTTTTTCTCTTTTTCGCTTTGGCCACAGTGAAAATGGCATCATTTTTGCTATATATACATTTTATTATGGACATTAAATATGATTGAATGAGGGTTTTCCACGTCATTTTTGCGCTCATTCATTCGGACATACAGCGTTCTTTCTTCTGTTTTTTTTTGCTTCTTCCAGCGGTTTGTTGTGATTTATACACGCCCGACATAGTATAACATTTGGGAGCTAACACAATTCCAAGACATGAGCCTAACGAATCGACGTAACAACAGCCACCGTTCAATAACAATATATGGTTTAGAGAAGAATGAAAAGAGAGCGAAAACCAAAAATAAAACACCGGCCAAATTTCAAAATCAGCCACAACCAGCACCAGCCAAATTGTTGCGAAGAAGTTTGAACGAAGGAAAAAAAAAATATGGAAATTAATTTGCATTGATTATGTACACCGAACAGGCGGAGGGATCCTTTGCATCACATTTAAAAGCGCGTACGCGCTTTGGGTATTTTAACTTTTGGCCGTTACTTTTGTGTTTCATGATTGAATGAAAGACGAAGCAAAAATGTGTATCGTTCATAATGATTTTTTCCACTTTTGTTTTTTCCTCTATTACCTCCCATCCTCTCGCACTCATGTTGCTGACCTTTTTTTGGCAAGCACATTGAATATTGTTGCTGTTGTTGTCTGCACAGACGGTGATGAATCGAGAGAGAGAGAGAGAGAGAGAGAGAGTGCTTTAGTATGGGTAATTTTTTTTTCTACGGGAAAATTGGATTTTACCGAAATTCCGTCGTTTTCTCATACTCATAAATATGTATGTTTAAATCTGAAAATCGGTGCACACTCTATCTCTGTGCGAATGGTGGAAAAAAAGACCAACCTAAATAAAAATGACGAATAAATAATCCACCGGTTGGAATGGTATGGCGAGGAAAAGAGGTTGTATGTGCGTAAGCGCGCGCGCACGCGCGTTTGGATCAGAAATATGAGCCCTTGTGATTGAACGAACGAAATATACAATTAAAATGGATTATTGGGATCCAGATTGGCTTCTTCTTCATTCCACGAAAATCTCCAACATAATATCACTACGAAAAGATTTTTGCCATCTCAACGAATGCAAATGACATTCAGCGATTTCTCATGGCCAATTGTTCTTATTTTATCTCAAATGGTTTCGACATTCATCTGTATTAACCTTGCTGTTGGCTTTATCATTTTATTTGATTTTTGTAACGGAATTTTTTTTTCGCTCGTCCATCGATTCAATAAATGGCAAAAATGTCCGTAATTAAGTAATCTTTGACGCAGAAAAAAAAATCGAACGGATCTCGTTAAAGGTAAGCTTGATTCAAGGCGTTTTTTTTTCGTGTATATAAAATGAATGTTCACCAACGAAAACAACATTCAGGATCGTTTTTTTTTCACCCATTTTCGATATATTTTTTCCAATCACCTGTTAATGCTGTTCACAATTACCTCGCATAAAATCGAATCTAGTCTGGAAAATGGTTTTATTTTTGGCTTTAGAACGAAAAACCCACTTGACTTTTGCATTGAAAAACGCAAATGCAAATTTATTGAAGTGAACCAATCAAATTACTGCGATTGATTTTATTATTATGGAGTTGAATTGGTCGATTGGATATTTACCTCCACACACAAACATACAGACGAACGCAAAACGGTGGAGAATATTCCAGAAAAAATTCAATACGTATGTAAATTCTATTTGTTTGCCGACGGTGGTTTTATGGTTTTTATTTTGTTTGCATTCAATTGGCTAAATTAAAAGCATTCTAGTATTGAGTAGCGTGTGTTGTTTATTAAGCGGTTTTAATTAGAATTTGTACGCAATAATAGAACGGCCCACACCACATTGAGTGGGCCCTTGTATGGTCGAATGGGGAGTGTGTTTTGTTTGAGTTTTCAGCAGTGCGAATATGCAGTCGAATTCAACAAATATGTCTAGTAGTCTCGATATATATAGGATTGATGGATTGAACATAAGAGCGGATCAACAAATAAAAAATCAAACCAAAACGAATCAGGAATAAATCATAAAATCAACCAACCTTTGGAAGTTTACATTCAAATGTGCTGCATCAAATAAAAACATGAATAAAAAACGAAGAAACAAATTTTTAGTTTTTAAATCATTTAATTCAACAAATTTTCACTTTATTTTTCATGTCTTACAATGAAAAAGGAAAAAAAAAACTAAAAAAATATTCTTAAGCGATTCACAATAATAAAATGATAAAGTGATAATAATTATAATAAAAAAACAAATACAAAAAAAATTTGAATGCACGTAATCTAAGTTCCAAACAAAACGAATACTTAATAAGTTTCCTTGGATCATGCAATTGCAAGGAAGCGAAAACAGGAAGAACACACACACGCTCTTTAGATAAAAAAAAACGTTACGATTGTACATTTTGAATTACAAACCATCGTGTCATTTTTTTTTTGAATTCTTGAAAATCATCGAAGAAACCTGTATATATATATACCTATGTGTTGGGTATATATTGGATATATTGTACTTGCGTCATGGAAAGTTCGTCCGTTTTCGTGCTTCCGATTTTTTGATTCAATTTTAATGAATAGCTTAGCGCCTATGTGCTACATAAAAACTACTTGAACTGAACAAAATAATTGAGATTGTCAAAGCCTACAAAAACAAATGAAAATGTCAACTTTCGATTGTTTTTTTCTTCTTTCTTTCTTCTTTTCCGTCGCTTCGGCATAAATTACGATTTCATAAACAAAAGAAAATATCATTAAAAAAACAAAATTCGTAAACACATTAAATTAATAGTCAAACAAAAATATAAAAAAATTCAGTCATTTGTAGTAATCGATTGTTTCTTTTGTTGCCATGAACGTTTTACATATTCGTTCTTTTTTTATCATCAACTTTGATTCAAGAATGAAATTGAAAGTTCTTTTCAACATCTCATACTGTACTCGAGAGCAGAATATTTCACTTTAATCGCTGTCGCTTCATTCAACTTTCACCGTTCAGTAGCAAACTAAACATGTCCACATCTCAAATGTGGTTCGTGTTGGTACGCAACATCGTACGCCCAAGAAAAAAAAATCGCAAATCGGCTTACATTTTAAAAATCAATCAATGAACAAATGCAAAAAAAATTAAAATAACTAAGTTAAATAGGATAAAAAAACACTATTAAAAAAACTATACGATAAAAGGAAATTCAATTTTGCCTATATTGTTGCATAGCTCCGCGTTTAGAGATTGAGAACTCGTTTCGAAGCACATTTTGCATATTCGCACTATTTCTTTTGCAGTAGAAAAAAAAGTTCATACATATTGCTATGAGCCATAGCCTATGACAAAGGTATATCTTGAACGAGGAACTGATTTTTTAAATTGATTCTTTTGATTTTCTTGTCAATTTTCACATTTAAATTTAAAAAAAAAACACTACACAAGACTTTTCTTGTCTATTACAAAAACAAACGAACAAAGCAAACAAAAAAACAAAAAATTAGGGCAAAAAAATCGCTAAAAATAAGGTATAAAATTATCAACAAAGTTTTCTTTTTCATCTTCTAAAAAAAAAGTCGATTTGAGAGGGCGAAAGGAAGATCGCTTTCGATCGATCGAGTGTTACTGATAGAGAGAGAATGAATAAAGAAATTAAAATAAAATGATTCGAGTCTCATTTATTTGAGAATAGCAAATAGGTTTTTGTTTTCCTTTATTTTTTTTACAAAAAAATTGGTTTCTTCCATTTAAGTTAAACGCATTAATTAGTGTAAAATGTTTCGCTTGTCAAACAGTAATCAAAACGAACTCGTTAAAGTTAACCATATATGGACACTGGACAGTGTGGAAAAAAGTCTCTCTAAAAAAAATTGTCAAGAATAAAACTCGTACACGAACACACGCTTGCTGCATCGTGATTAAAATCGTTCAAACTTCTGTTTTTTGTTGTTTTTTTTTTTCGTTCAGTGTTTCGTTTGTTTTTAAGTATAGAGATATAATAATAATAAAATATTAATCATAAAATCATTAATCGTACAAATATGAGAGCGAAAGAAAAAAAAATTAAATATTTATATCGATGAATCGCACGACAAACAAACGAATGAAAAAGTGACAAATAAAATGCATGGGCTTAGTTAATTTTTTTGGGGGCTATATCGTAATAATGAAGATTAAAAAAAAGAAGTATCAAATAATAATACAATTAATAAAGAAAATAGCGCATAAAATTAATCAACAAAATACCATTCGATGCCTTGTCATTACGTGTTCCTTTTTTTTCCAATGTTCACTTCTCATAAATTATGCATCTCAATGTGTGTTTGAATTACAAATTTTAGTTTTTTTTTATTCCTTTTGTTTCTCGATTGTTTTTAGTGTTTGCGTGTGGTTTATTCTCTTTTTTTGTTCCGCTCTCTTTTGTTTCATTTTTTATTCCTGTATCAATTATTTTTCCGTATGTCCTCAAGGGACATTCATGAAAATTCACTCGTTTACGTTGCGGGGAATGTCATTCGTCATTCCTGAAATGATTCTATATTTAATGTCAGACTCTTGAAATGTGTGTATGTGTTGGTTTCTCTCTCTCTCTCTCTCTCTGTGTGTGTGTGTGTATGTATAATTTCACGTCATAAAATCTAATTTCTTTCTGCTGCTGCTGTGTTAATTGTAATGTGTGGGTTTTAGTTTTATTTTTTCTTGCTAAATTCCTAGCAATTCACGGTAGATTGTTAAGTTTAATTAGGCTTATTGTTAGAGTCATAGGTGAGCAGTAGACAGTTAGTTTGTGACACGAAACATAATATTATAAGACAAATGAAAAACAATTATTATGGAAAAACGTTTTTTTTCTCTTCTCTTTCTCTCTCATTTTCAAATATAAACTGGGTTTCTTTCTGTTTCTCTCTTGCCGGTGAGTGTGTGTGTGTGTGTGTGTTTTCTAAATACAATTATGTAACATTGAAACATTTAGAATATTTAGTTGATTTATTTAGTTAGATTTATCGCATACAAGCAGCTCGGTGCACATGGTGGTTATGGCCGACGCAAATGGTGGCTAATCGTCGGTGCGACAATTGATTATGATTTTGTGCTTCGTTGCACATGCACCTACACACGTTTTGCAAGTGTGTTGCATCGCTTTTTTTTGAATAATAATTGAATTAATATACTACTCTCGTTGATCCCTTTGCCGAAGTTCGTTTTTTTTTTGCCAAGCGTCGTCAATAATCAAAGCTAAAATATCGGTGAACTGAACAAAATATCAATTCAAATACAACAAATCAACAACCATTTCAATTCAATCGCGCTATCGCTTCATCTAAAAACCGTTTCTATTCTGGCGACTACAACATCAATACAACAATTTGAACGGATATTCTGATATTTTTTATTCCTTTATCTTTCTCTCTGATAATTCCGATTCGGTTCGGCTTTTTTTTAGGTTAGGCTATTGACAAGGCTTTTCAAATGTAGCAAATTTGAGGAACAAACAAAAACAACTTTTGTGTACGTGTGTTGAACATCAATTTTTTTTTTGCTCCGCGAATTTCCATTTGAATAACTTCGCAAAGGACTCGAGAAATCACATCGGCACAAAATTTCGCATCATCGCACACCACCATTGTCAGCTCGTATATCTCTCTGTAGCGCGCGCTTACAGAAAAAAACGTTCATGATTCTTTTAAAAGTCAGCAAATCTCAATGAATTGTGCATTCATTTGATATAATGCAATATAAATAACTACATTGACACCACTTGAATTTCTAACCACTAAACTATTTTTTGTTGTTGTCTGTTTAAATTATTATTAATTCTTTTCTTCCTTTCTGTCTGTCGGTTGAGTTCATAATTTCAATTTTTATCATATAAAAAATATACAACTATTCTATGTTCTTGTTGTCTCCCTTCAAATTCAGTTAATGCTATTTCTCACATATCGTGATCATCATCGGTGTGTCATTTCGAAATAAAATAACATACGTTTTTCCTCTCTCACAATTATTTCAGTGTTTTTGTTTTTTGCTCTACTCGTTTTTCGCGTCGCTAATTCTTGCTCGCTCAATTTTTTTCTCTCGAGATTTTCATTCTTGTTCATCAGTTTTGAAAGCACTGATTTTAATTCAAAGTGCATACGTAGAAAAAATGCTTGTAGTTTTGAAGTATAAAAAATTGAATGATATTTATTATTTTTAGAGAACTGTAAAATTGTGTTGAATCGAGCATTAATTTGTTGTTGTTGTTATGAGAAAGAATCGACTGATGAAGTATATCATTTTGTGTTTGTGTGTAAATTTTCAGCAAAAAAGAAAATCATAATTTCTCATTGGCATAAGAACTTGGTCTCTCTGAACTGGCAACTTGTGTGCATTGTGAAAGATTGATGATATAATAATAATAATAATTTGTTTGTTTGTTACTTCTCAGTTCAACATCGTCATAGAGTCTTTGCTTTAAATAAAAAAGTGCTCCGTCTCCACGCGAAATGAGCGTGTACAGACGTAAATTCTAACGACGTTTTTCTTTTTCATCATATTTAGTCTACCTCTTTCATCATTATCTCACTGAAGTTTAAAAAAAAAATGGTTCAATACCCAATTAATTGATTTATACCACTAATTGCTACAGCCAATTAATTATCCGTCATTTTCTCACTCTCGCGCTTGCACCTCAGTGCAATGTGCATGCCGTTGTTCTTTATTGTTGTGATTGGCTGTTTCTCTCGCATCAAACAACATCGAATGAATTCAATAATTATCTTTTGTTCATTTTCTCGCTTTTGTTCCCAATAATTCATTTTTAATCAGATGAATCAGACGAAAAAATAAAATTTAAAATACACATAAGAAAGAAAAACTCATAATAGCTATTATAGAGGCGTGTGATTCAGTCCAAGAAATGGAATTGTTTTTTTTTCAGTTGCATTCCATGTAAGTTACGATAAAGTTGTTGTTTTTTTTTGTGTTATTTTATCAACTATTTTTCATTTTTTATGTCTCAATTTTTGTTTTCTTAGCTATACAAATACGAGTAATAATAGTAGTTAATGAATAAAGGGAATAATTGTTTTAAAAAAAAAGACATTTTCTTTAAGTAAGCCATTTTCAATAGTTAATTATTTTTTTTCGTTTCGCTAGTAAGTGTATAATGGACAATTTCCAACACTTTAGTAGTTTTTTTTTGTTTAATTTCCTTTTCTAAGCCAAGAAACTCTTCGTTCTTTTCAATTTAAAAAAAAAATTCAATAAATTTCGCTATATACAATCATTTAACGTGTTTTTTTGTTGTTGTTTTGTTTTCAGTTTTGAAATCTCTTTGCATTTTTTGTGTGTTTTTAATTTTTCTTGCGATTCGCCATCACAATTTTGGCGGAGTGTGTCGATTTGTTTTTCTCTTTAAATTTGGTTTCGTATTTCTGGTGAAATTTTTATCATGTATTCATTGATAATTTTAATTTGTTCGCATCTCAGTTTGTGTGTGTATATGATCCATCCAGCTTGATTCATCGTCGCCTTCTGTATCCCATCTCTTTTCTTCATCATCTTATAACATACACATTGCGCGCTTATTTTTTTTCTTTTCATTCAGTGTGTCCACAATTAGTAACAGCATCGATTTCTACGAATAATAATTCATTAATATTTCTTATAATTAAAAAATTAGACACATTTTTTTGTTGCTATTTGTTTTTTTTTTTTTAAATAAAGAAAATTCTGGTCTCGCTGCATTCTCTCATGGTTTGCTAATGAGACAGACGCAATCAGACGAGAGAAAGAACAAATTAAAACTTAAGTAGATTATTTTTGTCCATTCGATCTGAATGCTTTATGCATTTCCTACGTTTTATGGTGCATGAATTGAAAAATAGCGATGAAGTTTACAAAAATGACGAAAGAAATATATTTTGGCATTTAATTCCAGTTATGTGTGTTTTTATTGCAAACACTTTGAAAGATTCGCGTGCAAAAAAAACAGAGTCAGAAGATTTTCGGCTTACAGAAATATCGTTTGAAATGTGTTTTACTTGTCTTGAAATGTTATTTTCATTCGCGTCATCGCCATAATTGATTTCTTTCCTTCGCTTTCATGCAATCGCAACGTTATTTTTCAGACTCATGGCT
Organism: Sitodiplosis mosellana; assembly: GCF_009176505.1. Lineage (NCBI taxonomy): Eukaryota > Metazoa > Arthropoda > Insecta > Diptera > Cecidomyiidae > Sitodiplosis > Sitodiplosis mosellana. The sequence continues at coordinate 8,077,804 of NW_022595245.1, forward strand.
GCTATCATCATTTTTCTTATGTCTCTGGTTAGCTCATTAAATTCAAACTGTTCACAGCTGATTTCTATGTAAACTTATTCAATATAGTATTCTCCTCAATCGAGCCTTGCATTTTTCTCTTCTTTCTTCTAGACAACTTTTTGTTTTGTTTATTAAAATAATATTTAACACAGTAATAAAGAGGTTGAGAAATTCTTGCATTCGCAATATTTTTAAGTAAGACTATTTTTTTTAATTAATGTTTAATGTTGCTTGTGTTTTTCTTGTTGTTGTTGTTGTTGTTGTTGTGTGTGTCTATATATTAATTACCTTTTTCGCATTAAATGTGTCAGGAACGTCTGATTATTGGCCACCAGTCCGAATTCATTGCGCTCTCGTTTTTGTGTGAAACTCGTTGTGGTTTTTCCTATTGATGAACTTGTAGATTTTATTGTTGTTGTTATAGTTGTTGCTGCTGTTATAGCCTTTGTCTTTAGCTGCTGCTGGCGTGATTGTTGGCGGCGCTGGTTCCATTTAGTTTGGTGGCACCAAAACATATCGGTAGATGTATAAGCGATAGTCCTTGCTGGCTAGCACAACGCTGCCATCGTCCATGAGTGCTACATCGAAGCATTGAGCATGTTTTACTTTGCTTTCGAGGGCCGACACCAATTGACCGTCTTGGGTGAAAATGGTTAAATTGAAATTGTTGTGATTGTCAGCGATGAGTATTTCACCAGTTGAATTAATGCCAACACCGATTGGATAGTTGGTGATGCCTTCACCACCGATTTGACGAAGGAACACACCTTCGTAGCTGAACACTTTGACACAATGGGCGCGATTGTCACTGATGAATATCTCTTGCTTGTCATTGACCACAACGCCGTTCGGGAACTCCAAATGTTTGCTGCAACCGAATTTCTGCAGCACATTTCCGGTTTGATCGAAGATAATGACGCGCATCACTTTGCATTCAACGACAACGATGCGACCTTTGTTGTCAACGGTGACACCGCGTGGGTGTTGCAATATGTTTGCACCGAATTTGCGTACGAATTGTCCATACTGATTGTAGATCTGTATTTGGTGTGTTGGTGAGCGTTCAGTGACGATAATATCACCTGAGGTTCGTACCACGGCCACCCGGTTAGGATAGAGCAGCTGACCATCGCGTTTGCCACATTCGCCGAACTGGAATTTGAAGCGACCTTCCTTGTCAAAGATCTGAATGCGATGGTTGTTTGTGTCAGCGACGATTATGTCATTTTGTGCGTTTACAGCAACACCACTCGGTTCGGTGAATTGGCCTTCGGTCACACCGAACTCACCAAATTTGCAGTGATAGATCATCTTCTGGCGTTTAATTTGCGACTTTGGCGGGAACATTGGAGCCGTCATCAGTTTTGACGTTAGATCGAGCAATGCATCATTCTGTGGAACGCCATTGCCGCAGTTCGACATTGGCATTGTGTATTGATCGGCAATCAAATTGATAATATTCTCTGAGCCGCCGTTGCTCCATTTTTCATATGGGTTTTCGGTGACATTACTCTCGCCAAACGAATGGATGAATGGACCAAGACTGTTTGCACCATTGAAACGTTTCGAAATGATGTTCGAGTCGAATGCGCCGAGCACTTGTTGCGACTGTGATGCACCGATAATGGATCCGGATGCATTGGCAAATGCACGATCCATGAGGCTGTTGTTGGTGCCGTTCTGTTGTTGTTGCTGTTGCTGCTGCTGCTGCTGCTGCTGTTGCTGTTGGCAACCGTTCAATAACTGTGACGATTGCTGATGGGCCTGCGATTTCTGTTGCATTTGCACTTGCTGTGATTGTGCCTGCAAATTGATCATACTGTTGGACGGGCTGTTGCCATTCGTGTGAATGCTGCTAGTTGGACGTGCAATTGGTGGCTGCTGTTTGCTAGGCAATTCGGGCGTTGAACGGATGTAACCGAAGGTGTTACGTACGCCAACTTGAATTGCCTGATAATTGGACACGAAATCCAATTCAAACGATGACTGCAAATCTTGAATGTTCGATAAGAACGATTGTAATTTGCTTTCCATGAGCCGTCGCAACGTAATTGCCTCTTGTATGCCACCATTTTTGGCAAATCGCTCAACCAAATCGCAATCACGCAATATTTTCTCGACTTGATCCTGTGATTTGGTGGTCGACACCGAGTGCGATAAATTCTTCGCATTGTACACATTCTCCAATTCTTTGAGTAGTTCGGTTTTGCGTTCGTCAAGCATCGATCGGTAAAATTGGTATGTGTCGGTGATTTCATTTTGTGCCTTTGTGTATTGGCCTTGAATGCGGGCCGACATATTTTCGGCACTTTTTATGATGGCACGCATATCCGACGCCTTGCTACGCACCTCATTCACAATTTGCAATAAATTCTCGACCTGTTTTGGCGTAACTTCGTTGTTGATATGTTCGCATTCATGTAGTCCGGCTGGATGCTCGTTAATCATGCAATCCTTGCATACGGACACGTTGCACGTACGACAATAATATTTGATCAATTCATTTTTGTGGCGCAAGCAATGGTAGTTGCCGTTTCCGTTGGTCGTTGCCATTTTATTGTTGCCTATCATTGAATTAGCTGCAGCCGACAAGACAGCGGCCGCTGTTGGAGCTGTGGTGGTTGTGACGGCAATGCAATTGTCCAAACCGTTGGCATTCATCGATGATGAGGTCGATGCTGGCATTGATGATGGCATCGCAATCACCAAACGATCCGACACTGATGTCACGGTTGATGATTCATTTCCGGTGACCGTTACCACCGGCGCTGTGATCAATCCATTCATGGCCAATTTGCTGACAATATTTGGATCGTCTTTTAAATTCACTGACAATCGATTCGATTCAAATGTGTTCATGAGTTTGCTTAGTGTGGCCTGGCCGTTGGTATCGTTGATGCGAAAGACACTGTGTCCTTCAAAGCAATGCATAAATTGATGGGCTGTTACACAATTTGCACACAAATAATTGGCGCATTCAATGCACTTGGCTACGGCGTCCGATTGCTTACTTTTGCATCCAGTACAGCGTGGGCCGTTTGAGCTGTTCGATCCGGACGATTGTGAGTCCAAGCTACTGACTAAACCGCTGCTAAAATCGTCACAAATTGCTGAATCACTCACGGGCGGCGATGAGCCGCTCAATGTCAATGGGGAATCGGATAAATAATCAGCTGGTTCACCAAATGAACCGATCGAATTTCCACCTGGAAGTGATTCAAATGACGGTGTGGGAGATGTGGCCATTGTGATAATTGCTAGGAATCATGTAAATTTGTCGTAAAATTGCAACACACAACTGTTGAGTTTACTCTGGTTTCTCTTCAACTGGTACTGGCTTTGTCTTGTTTGTTTGCTTTTTTCCGCTTGAAATGACGCACTTTGACACAAATTCGCGATTTATTTCTTCGTTCAGCTGACGATTGTATAGCACAACAAACGAAATCTTATTCGCAATGTTTCGTCTTCTTCTTTAATTTTTGTTTCACCGATGTTGACGTTCGAAAAAATTGTTTGGTTTTTCTTTTCTTTTTTTTCAACAACTTTATTTTATTCGCCGCTTAAATTTTATTTGCTTTAAATGTTTTGCGTTGAATGTAATTGGATTATCGGAATTGTTTATCATTTACTTTCGTCAACTTTTTTTATTCTCTTTCAAGTCTTCAACAAAAACACTGGACTCTTTGGTGTCGTATGTATACGTTTTGTTTCTTTTTCTGTTTTACTCGAAATTCACTACAACATCTGTGTGTTCATATAGACTTGGCTTTTGGTTTTCATTCACACTGAACTGCTCAATTTTGTCTATTGTTTTGATTTTGTTGTCTGGAGTTTGCGCTTCTTGCAAAATAAAACTTTTTTTTTACTCTGTCGGTTCTTCTGTGCTACGACGTTATGTTATTCTTCTTCTTTTCTCTCTCATTAAAACGAAACAAAACAAATGAGTTTATTTCTAACTATGGTTTTTTTTTCTATCTTCACAATAACGTTGTAACATTTGCTTTCATTATTTTCATAACACGTTCAAAGTTCTTTCGTGGTGCGAGTTTCTTTTAAATTCTTGTAACAAACAACTTTTGTTCATCGGGCTTTCAACCTGTAAAGAGAAAAAAACAAAAAGATTTAGTAAAATTGAATGACGCAAAAATGAATTCGACTTAATTCTACTTAGGAAAACACAAAAGTATCAATTGATAATTGGCAATCGAGGCTTGAATGTCTTGATCGAACAAAACCAAAATAAAAACTGGACGATTTTCAGATGAATCACTCGAGAGAGACAAAAAAAAATATGACAGAAAAACAAAAATGTTCAAAGCAACGAGAAAAAAAAATGAATTGGAATATTTCACGTACAACCGTTGGTTCCGATCATAGAATTGGTTCTCTTTAATGGTAAAATTAATTTGTTTTTTCCCTGTTTGAATTTGAAATGACTTTGCTTTGAAAGTGGTGTTAAATTTTCGTCTTCGTAAATCCGTTTGGAATGACAAAATTGACGCACATATTCACGAGAAACTCTCTTTCAAACAAAAATGCACCGTAGTTCGATTGACTTTTATTTTCTCCCCTTTGATTTAAGTGAGCAAAGCAATTCAGAAAATGAAATAAAACAGTAACACTTTTCAACTTTGTTTCTTTCCGTAGACTCTGGTTTCATTCAAAAATAATTTCTTTCTCTAATTTTTTTTTTCACTAAAATAAATCTTTCAACGTGGTTACAATTAATCGTTATTACTTTTTTTCATCTATTTTTTTTTCTTCTTCTAAATCGGGACTTGTTCGTGGGGACAAATTTTCTTTTTATTCACTTGGTTTTGTTATATCAAAATAAAAACGAAACGAAATCAATGCAACAATTTTATTAAGTGTTTAATTCTTTCTTATTCTCTTCAAACAAAAATAATATCCTCCTGCCTGTAGTTTTGCGTACGACGTTGGATTATTATTTGTGGTTGCGTTGTATTTTGAAGATGTGTGTTTTTTTGTGTATGTTTAAAATGTAACCATGATTATTATTTTATTTTTGTTTTAAATAACGTTTAATTTTTTTGTTGTTGTTTTATTTTGACTTGGCTAAACAAAGTGTGCGAACATTTGGTAAAATAGTGAATAAGTGTTTTTGGTGCTTGATTTTAAAACAGTAAAACTTTGTCTATAATATTTCATAACAATGTCTGGATGCTGACTGTTGCACGATAACACGGAACAAGAGATGTATATCCTTCGATTTCCAGCATGCCGAAAACGCACACTCCGAAAACGCACACGACACACACACACAGAGAGAGACACACAATCCGTGTGTATCTCTGTCTCTCGACACAACGCGATTTCACAAACGTTCTTGGTTTCTATGTATTGGTGCGCGAAAGCATCTCTTCTTCCCTTATTTACTGGTGTGTTTTCATGGCAAATATCTCTGCTATGGATATTGGAGAAAATGTGCGATTCTGAATTTGCTCTCAATGAACAACCGAACGGAAAATATATATTTGTATAAATGTCTATATGTATAAAAAAAAACAACCGAATTTTTTTTCACTAGACAACAACTACGAGCAACGAACACAACACATTTGTACTCGGCGAATGATTTTCTATGTATGGTACAACATTGATTCAGAGAGTGAGCGATTTCCAAAACCGAAACCGTATGCTGCTGTGTGCTGTCCTTTCCATTGCAAACGACCGAGAGAGAAACAAATTGAGGGGTAGCGCGTTGTGAATTTTCCCTATTTCAATCTGTGAATGGATAAGGCGCAGTTATGGTCCGTCGTCGTCGTCATCGAAATGTATACAGTGAAAACAACAACCCCTCCACCAAATGAGAGTTCACTGGAATATGCTCGGCGTTCTCTGTCGTGTGTTCTCTCTCTCTCTCTTTATCTCTCTCATTCTTTTTCTGTCGCGCGCGTCGAGTCCTTTGTTTGTGACATACAGTCGATTCATATTAACGAGATCACCCTATTTGTGAGCATTTTATTGTGTTTTTTTTCTCTTTCACGAAAATCATTTGCTATCGTTTGCCCGTTTCATTACCCCCCAAAAAAATCCAATGATGTACGATCAATTCTACGCATTTTATGCAAACGAACCCCGGATAAATATGTAAATCCATATTCCGTTCAAAACTAATTTCTCAGATGTACGCTACGCTTGCAACGAATGTTATTTGGTATGTGCGTTATTGTACCGTTGCTTACTTTGTACACCTTTTTCTCTTTCACTCTCGAGCCGAATCGAACAATCTGCACTAATACCACAGCAATAACTCGAAGCGGCATTAACAACAACACATAACATATGAGCGGTATCGAGAAGCTGCGCTTCAATTTCGATTACGGTGTGGCTATATGAGTGTGTGCGTGTGAGTGAAAATGTACACAGATGTAAATGCAAGCACCTTTTGATACACTGACATTTACCACAGCAAGCGAGCGAAGCAACAATAACGACGACGACGACAACGGCGACGACAATGTGCACGTACTGCAAGTTTCAAGCAGCGACAGACAAGCCACCCCAAAAACAATACGACAAAAACATGCACGCACACACACCACGTATGTATACGGCACA
>NW_022595245.1:8084416-8106993 GCF_009176505.1 Sitodiplosis mosellana
TATATATTTCGGCTTCAGTTTCGAAAAACGGGCAGGGGTGCCAGGGAACGAGAAACAGAGATCGTTGAGTCATACACAAAGCTATCAAAATCAATGACACAAGCAACAGCAACAACAGCAACGGTACAGTGACAGCGACAAAACGACGAAAAATGAACGGAATGAAAGGAAGGAAGAAAAAAAAATAAATAAAAAGGCATGAAATGAGGAAAGAACGATACATTCATGACGAATCATACGTACATTGAAGCATTAATAAACAATAGCGGTAGTGGTTAGAAATTTTTCATGCGCATGTGTTTGATTTCACATATATATACAAAACAACTACATTGCACACACACAAGCCACTTACAAAAAGTAAATATCAACAACGAAAACAATGCCTGCAACTCAGCGAGTGAATGAAATGAAAGAGAAGGAATTCGAGCATTAATAAAATTCAGACAAAATCATGATAATATTGAAGATATCGACAGTATATGGATTATCGATGATGATAAAATGATTTGAAATGCAGAAAACAATGCAAAGGTCCATACGACGACGATTGATGAAAACTGAAATGCACGGCCCAATACACACCAACCCGGCGGCCTAAGCAGAAACAGCAACCCGATAAATACATAAATGAATTGAAAGGTTGAGATATATCGTATTATTTTCTCGATTGTTTTTATTGTATATATGCTGAATTGGTATCGGCAACCAGATCGCAATGTAAAATCCATAATCTATAAGAAGCATTTTGGGTTTATCAACAATACGAGACGAAAGTCGATATGAACGGGCTATCGATTGTGCCAAACTGATTCGAATAACGCACAACAACTTAAAACACACAGAGAGAGAGAGACTATAGGGGCTGTTTTTTCTTCTTCTTTCGAAATAGTGGCGCTCGTGTCATTCCGTTTCGTGCAATACACGCCGCACGAATGATTAAAAGCGACTTGTTCTCGATACACATTTGTGTGTGTGGGTGTTGGATGGCTCATCGCGAGGCGCTGCTTGGTGTTATTTTATTGATTATACATTTATATGATTCATATGAAGATTACGAGTTGCTGCCGATTTTCATCTCGAATGGCCTGGTCGGAAACGGTTTTTCGAAGCCGATACTAGGCAAAACGAACGAAAACACACCCAGAGCATCGAAAGCATACGATATGATATGCATACACAAAGAGATAAAATATTCACTTTATCTCCATAAATATGTAATATAAACAAGTTATAAAATATCAAAAGGATAAAATGTAAATATTCTGTACACACAACGTCAGCGACATGTTCGCATGGCTAACACAAGTCGAGAGACAGAGAGAGAGAGAGAGAGAGAGAGAAAGACCATGGAAAATATGAAGGAACCAAAGACGTGTGGCGGTGGTGTTGGCGGTGTGGTGGTTGTGATGGCGCAAGAAGGAATTGAGAGCATTAAATGGAAAAAGTGATGTAGATTTCACATGAATTTTCTATCATGAGTGAATGGCTCACGCAATTCGATACACAAAATGCACAAACACATATATATATCGCTATATATATAGCGCAGTAAGCTGGTATATGTCTCATCTCCAAATGATTATTATTGTTATTTCAATTCCACATTGGATTCGTTTATTCAAATTCTACGAAATTTCGTTTGCACAAAGTGGAAAATTACAGTTGGCTATGATCGGCTAGTAAAAAGCAGTTATTGTTAATATGATAACACATAAGTGTTAGCAAACATTTTCTAGCACTGCTTAGATGATGTTCATGTGGATTTGCTCTGCTTTTCCGAAACCATTTTTCGCTTTTCTTCTGCTTCGTGTTGGAAAAAAGGCAAAACTGAGAGAGGAAGATAGGCGAAAGACGAAGAGAAACAAGAGGAAGTGGACTTGATGGAGGAGCGCATTATATGTGAAATGAGAACAATGGAACGAACGCTAAAGCATCAAAAGCATGTATATATATCGACTAATGTTAGCATCGCATCACATCAATTCGAATTGTGTGCATGATAGCTGATGGAAAAGTATTGAAAACAAAAATTCACTAAACATGTACAACAAACGCGCTCTTTTTTTTCGTTCCATTTTCTTTCTCCATCGCTTTAATACTTCTTGTAAATTTCATCACTCCACTCTCTCCGCCTGAATCATGGCCGGATTATCGGGCAAATTCGATGGCATGGAATTTCGATATTTTCTCTGCTCTCCTTTGCCATCGATACCACTTTGACATGGTTGTTGTCATCGTCGACATCGTCTTGAGGCTTTGCTCGGCAAATTATGGAGAAACTTCAACAGAAAAAAAAGCTTCGTATGCAAACGACGTATGTGAAAAATATTATCAAATCAAATCAAATCAAGTACAGAACAAACAACACTTTTTTCTTCATTCATTCTTTTCTTCTCTGCCATTTTCTCTTTGTTTAATCATGCAGGCTAAGAGTCGCATAGGGCGCATAAGGAAAAGTGATACGAAATGGAATGGTATGCATTTTCCGTTCATGGATTTCATTCCATTATGTTCATAAATAAATTATGATTGCATTTTCATAATGTTCATCGTCCATATTGAATATGCATGTTCCCACTCTCTTGTCGTACTTTTTTTTCTCTTCATCTGCTGCTGTACTGTGTTCTACTTGTCCAGAGCCACTTTTTCGTCGGTGACATTCTATATGTGGGAGTGTGAGACAAAGAGAGTGGGAGAGCGAGTGAGACTCAAAAAGAGCTATCATTTGCATATCCTTTTATCATCATACACAGTGTGTGTATGTCTGAGCCACAAACGGGCAAACAAGCGTAGGAAATCGAGACCGTTTTATTTATGATTTGATGAAGATACTGACATTGACCGAATCCTAGACTGTTGCATACAAACAAACAGACACACACAAGCAGTGAGCGCCGCTGAGCAGACGCCAAAGGAAGCGTTTGTCTGGTTATTCGGAGCAACGACAAAAATATTATGTTACCACTTAGAATTTGATACGTTTTGTTGATTTTGCTGACCGAATTTCAAACATAGACAAAATGGTGAAATGTCTTTCGTTTGTAGCACACACATCCACCCATACCTACACCCACATCCAAATCGATTTGCCAGTGATTTAGTCGGTCCGTTTCGCTCATCATCACCATGCAATCTAATTCATTTCATTTGTTTTGCCGTCGATCTGTATCGAATGCCGAAAATCCATTTGCCCCATCGAATCAGCATACAAATTAATCGAAATCGGATAAATCGATGCCAAAGGTTCTCATTTGTCATTATGATGGCAATACATACACATTCTGGCGACGAAATAGACTGCGCGAACTCAGAGACACGTCTATAGTTTCATCAAAATACCGAAATGTACGATTGAGTTTCGGTATTCTTGATAAATTTCATCGAACCTCTGAAACTTAGTAGACAAATTCATTCATCTATAATCTACGGTATGATTGCATATATGCAATTCGCCTGTCGATTTGTTAACGGTGGCGGCTAGTGCACTTTGCCACATATATACATATAGCAAAAGGGAATGGAATAACCGCAAGCAGACAGACACGGCCATTACACATGTGGCAGACATGTTGAATTTTTTACACCATCAAGTTCGATGGAACATGCTTTCCCTCTCTTGCTCGCTTCATCGGTTCGTTTGCAGCTCATTTTCAAAAAAAAAAAACGACCAACCGACCGAATACCTATTCAATGGTTTTGCGAGATTATTCGAGTCAATGCGACTATTCATAGATGCATCGCTTCATTCCATTTATACGTCAAAAATCCATAATGCCATTAAAAATTCACTGGCAAAATATAATTTAGCATATGGTATTTGTTCTTCTTGTGCTTTCGGTCGCGAGCGCTTTATTCGGGCGAAAAATAAAATCACATTATATTGTCTGGCTGACGTTTTGTTTGTATGGTTTTTTTTCTCGATTTAATTTTAGCGTCTCGACTAGTTGATCGAGTACACTACCCTCTTCTGGAAACATGAAGCGCATATATGGCGATGTACGGAACAAAGCGAGAGAGCGTGCGCGCGAGCGTATTATCGTTGTACATTTGGTCTGCCTGCAAAATGCACTGTGTGTGCAACCATTAATAACAACAACAAAAAAACTAACCGAATGAAGTAAAGCCGAACAGCCAAAAAATGTGCACCGAGCGTGAGCACAGACACAGTCTTTCTCGCTCTGTCGCTCTCGGAGCGAGAGTATGCAAATGAAGACAGAGAGAAAAACGGGAAAAATGAAGCAGAGAAAAAAAATTATACAAAACAATCTAGCCAACAGACTCACTATGTACTAGCGAGCTAGTGACACGAGCCATTATAATTCAGACGTACCGGAACAGAAAAAAAAACCGCTCATACACCATGAGCACAACATTTGGCAAAAATCACGAGAATTTCAACCATCGAGAAAAGATGCGGCTGTAAAAGTTGAATGTCTCGCTCTCTTACGGTCTCTTCGAAAATTGTTCATTGTATTTCTTCTGCAGCTCTGAGGCCATTCCGTTCAATTTCTCTGTCGTTGTCTGGCACTTTGCACGGAAGAAATAGAGTCCTTCGCCCTCTGGTTTAATCTTAATTTCATAGACAAACGGAAAATATGGAAATAAATGCATGAAAATACACACAGACACATACCGAGCGACAGAGCAACAGAGGGACATGGAGATTGGAGAGTGAGGGAGCAAACGAGCGAGACGGTCGGCAAGTACAGTCACAGTTTATCGCCTCGAAAATTTTGAGTGCTTGCATTGCATTTTATATGTATGCTATCGAGCGCATTTATTACATAAACAAATTCATTTCATTCCCTGTTTGTTGTATAATACATAAATGCCATCCAGTGTGTGTCTAGGCGATATACGATATATTCACCTAAACCCAATACACAATATTACGGGACGACGAACTGTATGTATATTTATACACAGTGCCGAGAGTTCCGAGTTGTACACAAAAACCGAGGGGTGAACAAGGAAATTGAAGAAACGACTTCTCTCGGTGATGGCGATATGTTACGAGTTTCCAGATGGAGTTGAAGTACAATGCCAAAAAAGAAAAAAAAGGAAGGAGAGCGCTCACTGTCTGACAATTTATAATGTCGATAGATTCGACTTGGTGCTGCTTGTGCTATATGTGTATGTGTGTGTGTGTGTGTGTGGTATAAATGCGGCCCGTCATACACCACACCACATCAAAAACAAGTAAAGAACGACGAGAACCTGAAAATATAATTCAGGACTTGGCGTTTTTCTTTTTTTCAATCGCATAGCTCGTGCATAACTTCCTCCATGCATATATACACACCGACAACCAATGTACAAGAGGGTGCAATGACAAAGGATATGAACGAATAGAAGAAGGAAAGAAGTGAAAAATAAAATTGCAGAATGGAAAAATCCACATGCAGTATTCGCGTTATTGTTAGGGATCTTTGTCGTCATAGCAGACACAAGTGTATATTTGGTTGGCATGGCGTATGTATTCACAGTGTGTTTCTGTGTACATATAGGCGGTGAACGCGCTACAGAGATGGAGCTGGTACATGGTACAATTTTTCCATTGTATATAGGAAGAATTGCGACTCAAACGATGTCAGTAACCACTAAAACGCACATTCAATTATAAATACTATGACAATTTTCGACGAGCAACCGATACACAACACTCAGACGCACGCATACAAAACAGCATCAGACGCACCAATACTTTAACACGACACTGTGTGTTATTTGCTCTCATTCGCTCACTCGATCGTGTGTGTGTTGCCATTCTATTTGTTGATGGGAAAGCGTGCATCCAACCAAAGCCCAAAGCTAGACTGTTTGTGAACTATTCCGAACATTTCATGCAGCCGAGGAAACAAATTGAGATTGTGCATATCCTAGGCTCCTATTTTTTTCATTCTCTCTGCCTGTCTCTGTCTCTTTCTTCCATTTCACTTGCCATCGACTTTCGTCGTGTGTTGTTGTATGTGTGGCCTTAAGCGTTGTTGAACTATTGTGATTTGCCGAGTGAAGAGCTAAAAGACGAAATAATTAAAATTGAAGGGCAACATTCCAACAACAACACGACAGCAAGAAAAAAAAAGATGAACGAGCAAACTGCGAAAAAAATTGAATGAAAAACCAACCATACAAATGCACTTCAATCTCGATTCCAACATCGTACGCTTTCCATTCAATTTTCGGTTTTGAAAATTCGCTTGCAATAATAGTACTTGAACCATATATACATATAAAATCAAATACAGAACACTATGCCACTGTATATAATAAATAGATGGTGTGTTGTCGGGATGTCTGAATGCGATGAATGCACACACTGTGCGAGAGATCCCGTATTTTGTAAATATAAATGGTCGATGGATGTGGTCGGTTCTGTTTTTTTCTCGGTATTAGTGCGAGAAAATGCTTGGCGTGGCGGACAGTTGATGTTATATATAGGAAGAGCCATAAACTTGAAAGGAAACAAATGCTACCCAAACAGCTAACAATAGCTGCAGACGAATGTTTTCTATTAGAATCCAATTGAGGGAGGAATGAAAACACACACAAAAAAAAACGAACGGAGAGAAGAAAACTCGCGCGGTGCAATAGAGCTCAGCTAAAGCCAAACGAAACGAAATACGGGCAAATCATAAGGACGCTATTTGGTTGATATTAATTTTTCGTCGAATCTCACCGCTGCATTTAATTTTCAAATGGATACCCCTTTCACATTCGGAGCCCACATTTTATATTTTGTGCATCATTTGCCATAGTCGCTCGGTGCCATATTCCGAATATATCCTATCCAGAGGCTCACCCGTCGACTTTGTATTTGAGCGTATACGGATTTTGTGTTTGAACACCACCGTGCAATATCCATCTCTGTGTCTATCTATCTACGTATATGAGGTCGGTGGTGGTGGTTGGCATTAAATTTTTGTTTTCAATTTATTAATGATTTGCTAGTTTCGGTTTCCATGCTCACCGCGTTCCATTATGTCTGGATGGAATTCAATTTACTTGCTTGCTTGTTTCAATGTGTGCGCGACGCAATAACCTTTTCACTCATTCATTCAGTCTTGCTCTCGCTTTTTCATTTTGATGGTGCTTCTCTCGCTCTTCGAAACCATTTCCGGATAATCGGATACCGTATTTTGCATTTCGCATATACATTTCCCTCGAGAGATAGCGAACCGTATGAATTTTACATAATCGCAAAATGGACGAAAGAGAGAGAGAGAGAGAACGCGTGAGTGGGAGAGCTAGAGAGAACGGGCGAAAGAGACGCAACGTAACAACAATACATAGTACAGCCAGTCAGACACATAAGGACTAAAAGTATATTTGCAAACATAAGCAAAATTTCGATACGTGCATGGATTGTCCAAAAACGGAAACTATTGAATTTTGTATAATTTCATTTTTTGAGTTTGACTCGTTCGTTCGTTTGTTTTTTTTTCGGTTGCTACTGCTGCTGCTTCTGCTTTTGGTGTGGCGTGAATTTTTTTAATTTGAATTTAAAACCAGACACCGTACGAACGGAGAATAAACAAATGAAACATTCAGAAGGGTCGGTGTATTTGTAAGATATGCACTAAGCCAAAAATATTATAATATGCAAACTAGATGGCAATTTTCGGGCGCATCAATGCGATTTGGAAGCACACAGAGCAAGCAAACGAAAAAGCACACAATGTTACAACCGAAATGCGCATTCATCGGATGAGTATAAGAGTAGAAAACGGACAAATTCAATGACACAAACGAATAGTCGCAAACAGAAGGAATATTGGCACGTAATAATTACCACCAATTGATATGCATTGTATTACGCGCCGATATGCATGTGTCTCTGTCTCTGTGTGTATGTATGTGAGAGCTTGTGCATAGGTAGGTTGCGGTAATGTGGTTAGCGGTTTTGATAGTGACTATTTCACCGAATCGACATTGTAATGAAAATAGGTAAAACTTAATACACTCATTATTTTCAATGACAGGACAGTGAAAATGTGTCACAAACATTTCGAAAAGTTTTCGAAATTGAATGAGCCAACGTTGGTGTGCAGATAAGGAGGTTCACGTATATGTACGAAATCTCTATTGCATTTGATCATTTTCCATATTAATTATTTCCGTTGTGGCGAGTACGTTAACGGATAGAACAGAAAAGGGTTTTCTCTGGAATGGCACTGTCCACGGGCGCGTATGTGTGTGTGTGTGTGTGTGTGTGTGTGTGTGCGGCAGAAAGTGGTGCATTGTGAATTGCATTTTCGTTCATTTCGTGTTCTTAATTTCATTTGCACATGGTCAGTGGCGGAGAGTGAAATGGCACATTGTGCATTTGATTCAGAGAGATTGACGACATTTTTGATGGTTTGCCAACGTCATTCGGACACTCAACGAATTACCTTCCGCTTTTTGTGGGTTGTTTTTTTTTCTTCTGTAAACACAAGAACATTATAGCGTTACATGCATTTTAGACTAATGCTAAACGCTAAAAGCCAATGTCGCTTTTCATAATTTGTATTTGTCCATGGCTTGTGATGGAACGAACGAGCAAACGAGCGAACGGACAAGAGCGATCTCGTGTGCGCACCATCGCGCACTCACAAAAGCATTTACTGCTATTGTTTTTTTTCCTCCACATATATGTTTGCAATTGCAGTTGATGCAGAATTTTGATGTCGATCCGATAGAGAGACGATGGCGAACAAAGGCGAACAGTGGAATCAGCAGGAAGAAAAATAGTCGCAAAACACAATGGGAAAAATAGAATGAAGCTGAACAAAAACTATTACCGTTATTCAATTTCTCGATGAGATGAAAAGGAAATTGCACACTGTTGGTGAAGAGTAGTGAAGAAGAAAGAAATGCAGCAAAGAAGCATGAAAAAATGTATATATAGCCAGAGAGCGGACGGAACAAGAGAAAAGAAGAAAAACTAAGCGCAAACAATGAGTTAAATCGCATTTGATAAAATGGAACTGTCCAACTATATGTATATGCGAGCATCGGATGCAATTTTGCTTGTTATCTTCGGAACGTGTGTGCACTTTGCTGTTGAAGAGATATCGATTTAAAATATGTCAGGCAGCAAGCAGAAGAAGAAGATGAAAAAACTGCTGAAATTCTTCGTCAAACAGGAAATAAAAAATTTGCACTGAGGAAAAATAGGGAAGAAACAAACTTTTTTTTTCGCTCCCCATTTTTTATTTGTGTGCTGTTCCGAACAAAGAAAAACAATGAAAACGAATGAACGATATAGAGGGAGAGAATAGATCGGATGCGCGCACGATCTTATGCTCAAAAGAATTTTTACAGGCAACTCCAACAGCAAAAATAGATAAAGGCGAGATTTTCGTTTTTATTTGCCATAAATTTGTTTTTGTTCAACTTGTTATTTCGCTTAAGTGAAACTGATATTAAATTACGTACACAACACGGAAGAAAAAGAGAAAAAAATCCAAAGTGGCAACAACAGAGAGAAAGAAGGGAAAAGAACAGACACACACAGGCAGCAACACAAACATGACAGCAAAAAAACACGGATAACAAAACAAATACGGAAAATATGAAGATATAAATTTGAACTTTTGTCCCTTTCGCCCATCTTACTCTCTCTCTCTCTCACACACACACACCAACACGCTCTCTGCACAGTCTATTGTTACTCTTGTCGTTTCCTCAGGTTTTCTACACTTTTAATTTGTTCGTGATAAAATTATACCTTATCAGATTCTTGTTTGTAACAGAAAACTTGGAATTTCTTATGTATTTCTTTATGGCAATGCGATGATTTGCGTTGGTTTGCTCTTCGGCTGCTGCTTCTTGAGTTGTATTTTTGTTTTATTATCACATCGATCGTCATCGTGTGCAATTTTATACTTTTTCGTCCAAAAATCCAGAGGAAAAAATACACACACACAGCATGTTCCTCATCCTGCAACACACACAATTTTCCGATTATTCTACGGTCGACTTGTTTGTTTGTCATGTTCATTATCGAGAAAAAAAAAGTTTGACAAATTTTGGTGTGCGTCTCATCTTATAAGATTGTGAGACCTGGATTGGCCACTTCAAATTGGTGGAAACGAATTTGATGAATTTGTTGAATCAAATTGGAACAGCGATGAGGAGGGAAAAAAAAGAAGACCGACGAACAAGTCGTTGATTAAATAATATTTGGTCCAAAACTCCCAACCCATTTCCGAGAGCATGAATGCAGGGATTTTATTTGGATTTCTAACCCGAATTCAGGGTGTATTTTTTCTCAACTTGAACAGATTACGACAAACTTCTGCACAGTAATACATACACAGAGGCAGACCGAGAGACTGAGAAGAAAAGCAAGAGACATACGATCGAGTACACACAGTGAAGGAAAAATTATTGGGTTTTTCCAAACCGCCGCTTCGCATTTGTTAGCAATGATAACAAACAATCAGACGAACTTAAAGAGCAAGAGAGATACTTAAATTTCTGTGCAATGTTCACTTAAAGAAAATAACCCCAAAACTATTTTCTGAAACTTTTATTTTTCTCAATTATTATTATCGAAAGTTTTCTTTCTCCTTCATTGCTTGCTCTTCACCCTTTTCCACTCCGTGCCTCCAACTACCTCGTGCACCCATCTCTCTTCTGTCTCGATTTGCCATTCTGTGTCGGTGCAGACATAATAAATATTCGTTGTAATATGTTTTCGTGCATTTCATTGGTGTTTCCCGATATCAGCTCGCTATTGTTTGTGTTTTTCTTTATGGAAAAGTTTAAGTGCGTTTTGCAGCCACTCATGCGATTTAAATGCTGTGTATGTTGCCGTTGCTGCTTTCCTTCGCACACTTTTATTTCACTTATTTTTTTTTCGTTGAATGTCTGATGTGAACAAGTTGGACGATGTTTTTACGGCGTCTTTGCACGAAGCAAAGTATTTGTTATCTTGAAATATGAATTAAATATTATTCAAATATTCGAAAGAGAGAGAAAGGAGAGAAAAGTGTGTGTGCGAGAAAGAACTTGTGTGCTTTTCCTTAGTTATACAAAGGCACGTCTCCGGCAAATGTTTCCTTATTTATTTGGCGTGTGTACTATTCCGTTGTGAGTTGTTTTTTCACCATTGCACACGGCATTTTTTTAGCGTCATTTTCTCTCTGTGTGTCTCTTTGCGTATGTGTGTGTGCGTGTTTTCTACTGTATTTCTGAGTTTGGTGAACACCAAATGCCGATCGAACAACGAAGATATATTCAAGTTTGTTTCCCTTTTTTGTCGTGTTCCACCCGCATTTCTTATTTAAAGTGTTCCGTTTGGAGCAGGAGCAGCAGCAGCAGCAGCCATCTATCTAAATACCAAAGTGTGTTTGTGTGTAGTGGTAAAAGGCAGTATTTTGCCTTGTGATATCAATCCAACACAAAAGGCCATACGAAATATTTATATGGGAAACATTACCGTAATTCTTTTTCGACGATTCTGTCTCGCTCGTACTCACAAACCACTCTCACACCGTCCAATCTTGCAGTTACGTACCCTTCATTACAGAAATATTTTTCAAGAGAGTTATTCAACTTGTGCAATTTATATACATTCATATTCGATCCACCCTACATTACTGCAGCCGCATACATATAAATCGGTTGCTTTCCCTATTGCTTTGTGCTTCGGCACCACCACCACCACCGTTGTTCCGGTAGACACGGGTTGCGCTCACAGGTTTTCATTCCTTTGAATTCACATACAGAGATTTGGCCAAAAATGAAAACATCCGTCGACGTCGATGGCATCGTTCGTTTGTGCCTCACATCTCCCGATACACTATATGATTCACAGATTTCAATGTATTTGGGGACATGCTTATAAGATAAATTATTGAACAAAGTACTTTATCATTGTAAGAACTTTTTCTCTGTACAATTCCTTCCTACGCTGCTGCCGTGCATTGCGTTTTCATTTTATCTTTTTTTTTGTGCGAGACATCTATTTGGCACTTCTTATTTCGTCGTGGTGACGGTATCTTAACCACTTCAGCACACAAACACACGTTCACATCTTTTGGGCCCGTAAGTTGACTGGAAGAAACAAAGACGGCAGAGAGACACAAACAAATTGAATGTATATCTTTTGCCACCCATATGCACGCACACGGAACACACATCATCGACGTGAACATTAGTGTAAATGTAAATAACGCACATGCCGTGCGCACACAAACCTATAGCCAAAAGGTTCAAATCCGAAATGCAAGCATCCAGCACACAGAGAGATAAAGAGAGAAAGCGGGGAGAGAGAGAATGTGGAGGGAATGCCCGTCATTTATCCCATACATTAGTCCACTTTCGTCTTTTGGTATTATTATTGGTATTAGTATTAGTGGTGATTGGTTGGAATTGTGCTTGTCGAGTAGAAATATGCGAGCATCCACTCGACTCGACTCAAACTCGTACACTCGCTCTTAACTTCAATCCTATTAGAATGCGTACAAGTGGCGGATATTTTATTTAAGAAAACTTGACGAGATAGATATGTTGTATGGGGAATGGCGTAGCGGCAGCAAGCGGGCGAATGGAATGAGTCAATGAAACCTGTTCAATATCACAGGAGCTCAATATTAATGCGAAGCGAAAAAAACAACAACATCGTAAATAAATCGCCAGTTGTATGCTGGAGGGAAAGAGAACGAGAGATAGGATAGAGATAGGTGTATAAATTTGGGGATGTGGATTTTTCGAGAATTATTTTTTCATTCGCCTCCACCCACCATCTCCTCCTCCAACTCGGCGTCTATTCAATATTTTATTTTGATTATTACTTCTATTTGTAGCGAACATTCAGAAATCTGCTTTCTTTCTTATTTTCAGTTGGATAAATGTATTCACTCTATGTCTTTTTCGTATACCCTTGCTAAAGCCGAAATTCCTCGTTTTCAAAACGAAGAAAGGAAAAAGTGAGAGAAGAAAGCACTCTCGGTATTTGGTTTTTTGTTGTTGTTGCTGCTGCTGCTGCTGCTGTACTAACTCACAATTCCTTTTGTGTATTCGTTCACATACGAATGAGGGAGCCAGAAGTGGCAACTAGAGACGCGTTTCAAGTAAATCGACTCGATTCAAGAGAGAGGGATGAAAGAAAATGATGATCAAAAATAAGAAAAATCATTGAACCGTTTCTTCTGCAACAGTATCGACACACAAACACAACAAAAAAACGTTGATGCTTTTCCTTCTTCGATGAATAAAAAGAAGAACAGCAACACAATACCCATCGTGTGTTTATGGGTCTGTGTGGGGGGTGTGAGAAAAACCAAAGAATGTCTCTCAATTTACGGAATAAGCTGAACTTTGGCTCGCCACCTCATTCCGTCCCGAAAATAAAATTTCGGACGGAATTCAACATATTTGTAAAGTGGACAAGATGCTCCTGTCGATGTCCTTGTGCCCAAACAAAACGTATACGATAGCACAAATCCAATGTAAAATAAATTACCTAATCAATTTAATAATCGCACCAAATGAGAATGTGGCTATGAGCGGCGAGCTGTGTGTGTGTGTGTTAGTGAGTTTTTTTTATGTTTGGACGGGTGTTTTTTTCATTTTCCACGATTGCTTCCGTTCAAAACAGTTCTATGTGTGTGTGTGTGTATCTACTGGGCCACATCAAGATATCATCACAAAAAGACGCAAAAGGCGAAAATATTGACGGTGATTCTGCGTTTGGATTCAATGGAACTGATGGTCCTTGAGCCACACTGAATATTTTTGGTCAAGCAAAGAAAGAAACAAGAAGAAGAAGAAGAAACAAGAAGAAGAAGAAGAAAAAGACGAAGAAACAATTTCACATTTTTGAGCAAATTGACTTTTTGACATTTTTTTTTATCTTGTATGAATCGAGTTTGTTTGTGTGGAAAAGTTGCAAACAGCTTGATCATCACAATGTGATAAAACTTCCGTCCAAAAATGAAAACAACTAATACAAGTATATAGTCGAAGGGCAGAAAAGGAGCCAAAAAAAGTAAACGAAGAAACGATTTTCACAGACACACCAACGTGCCACACGGTGGTATGAGTTGGATTTTTCGTCTGTTCTTTCACTTTTTCCTTCATATTTTTCGATTCTTCTTCGTTTGGGTGAAATCCATTTAACGAAAAGATTTCCAAAAAGTTCATCGTGTAGAACGGATATGAAACAAAATCACAGCGCTTGAGTTACAGGCTAAAAGTCTCACTCACTCTCGCCCGTACATCTATAAAATCAGAGTTCGATTAAATGAAAGACAAAAAAAACACGATGATGGGCGAGAGACACGCCATTAAGAAAAAAAACAACGAAGATTCTTCAAAGATGAAAACAGTGTGAGAGTGTACACTTTTGGCCCCAGCTTTTGTTTAGTTTTCACAATTTTCTTGTATTCAGTGGCAGTGTTCGCTGTTCAAAATCGACGACGTGAAAATGTGTTAAAAACTATTACGTCTCTTTCGTTCCTGAGTTCACTATATCTCTCAGTGTGTTGTCGAAGATGCCCAAAATAACATAAACACAACATAAAGTACAAAGTGTTGTCAAAATGATGGAAACGAACACTGTTCCATCGCATGAAAAATATAAACAATGGCAAAGATGCACCCGAAGAGGTCTTACACTCCCCATCCCCATAGTCCGGGCGCATTCATCCAATGAGTCGAAAAAGGACCGAACGATAGAAAAACACGCAGCTAAAGTACGATAGAGCACATCATGAGTTTCTTTGTTCAAACTTAAATTATAAACTGATTCACAGTTTTCCTATTTATGTGCTGCTCTTTGCTCGCCGGCTCCCTTTCCGTATGTGCATGTCTCTTTTCTTATTTGGGTACTCTGGTCGACTTTTTTCTCTCTTCATTTCTCGAAGCGATTCAGTTCCATTCATTGCATTTTGAAAGGTTGATTTTCGATATATCTGACGCAAACGAAATGCTTCATTTTTCTTCCGTCGCCAAGCAGCGAGTTCACGCTTGCAAAAGATAAACTTTGCATCGACATATTGACTCAATGTACAATATGTGTGTGATAGCAAGTGCAAACGACGGGCTCTTCCCATTTTCAGCATGAAATGGTGCATAGCGCACAGTGCCAACTGCACTCTGTCGCGCTATCTCTCACACAGAAAAAACAACGTAAACAATATTTGCAAAAAAAACGAACAAAAAAAAACTTTAAACATTTTCCAAAGACAATGGAGCTGAACGTTTACTTTTGTGTTTTTCTCATCGTCTTCGAAGTTTTTTGAAGTGTTGTTGTTGTCGCTCGTTCGTTTTGTTCGAGACTTTGTTTCATGGTGGTGCAGTGTCGAGTGATGGGCGATAGTGAGCTAGCTGTTTGTTGCGAGCGCGTCTTATTGTTTTGCACAATATTTCCTTGAAGCGTATTTAATGATTCATGGCGAGACTAAATCCAATGAAGAATTTATGATTTTTCCAACTCATCGAATTCCCACATCGGCAACACATATCGGAGAAGTGAAATGGATAAAGTTCCGCTGGCTTTGAAAATTCATTTAAAAAAAAATTGTGCTTAATATTTTTCGACATTGTTGAATATATAGTATACTTTAACAAAAAATGGGCATGAACCAATGGATATGAATCAGAGACAGAAAAACACCATATACTCATCGATGGTGGAACCGAGTTCAAATCAGTTGATGAAAATGCTCGCCATATCGTTATTGGAAAGCATGTCAGCGCCACAATTTGGAAATATTTGGTGTGTTCATTATAAGTTGTGAAAATGTGACACATGGGAAAATTACTTTGGATCTATGGAAAAAGCGTTGACTCATCCAATGAAAGTGTGGTACGAGCGAGAGAACAAAGATATGAATCATATGCGCGCACGGGATGAGAAAATGCCCGAATGCGATTTTCAACAACAACAGCAGCAATAATGCTAGGGGGAAAGAACTGAGTAAATGAAAATATAAACATTGTAAATAATCGCATATTCTACCGAATTTGGATGAATACGCGTCAATGCGCTGAATAACTAGCTGCGAATGCATGCAAATATGGTCAATAAAATGTGCGTATTTGCAACTGTCATTACTGCTCGCCACGAACAAGACGAAGCAACAGAAGAAAACAACAACAATAACACTACGGAACGCAGTGCAAATGCCTGTGAATATTTATCAATACGTGTCAATGAAGTAAATATACCAATAGTTCTTTCCCCCTAGCAATAATGATGTGGTGGAAATGGCTGCCAAACATATGATATGAATAACAAACAAACATCGAAAATAAATAACAATGAGTCATCCATGGCATGTGTGTGTGTGTGTGCCAATGCAAGCACACCGGTGAAACTTTTATTTGATTTGAGCTTTGTTCTATCCGCTAGGTTTTAATGTGGTCGACGATGCGCGATGTGTGTTTATGTGCGAGCAAGCGAGCGCCCAATCGATTTGGGGAATCTTATGGAATGAGAGCGGTAATGCCAACTAATTTGAAAATCCAATTGGAAATTGTATACTTGTCCAATTTAGTGTATGTGAGTGTGAGATAGACGGTGGATACAATTTTTGGGGTGAAAAACCACAAACAATTGCAATCAAATGACTGGTGAACAGCGGTTTATTCAGGGCATTCAATGAATGGCAGAAACAAACAAAAGGTATTGAGACTAAAATATAGAAAATCGAATTGGAAATGCGACCGAAATTGGAGGACGTAATGAGAATGTTTACCGAATAAAAGCAGCCAGGCGACAAATGCGAATGCGTCACACATATCCACTATATATAGTTTGTGTGCTCGTAGTCGACTCGACGAGCCATGACATGAAATGTGAGTTCACTCACAAAATGAATTATTATGGGCAATAAATAAATGGCAGCGCATTCGATAAAATGGATCAAACGATAAAACGACTTCCATCAATTGGACGAGCACAGTACAATGACACATACACACACACACGCATATACAGTCGAAAATATTTCTCGGTATTTTCGATAAATTTAATTAACAAATGGTAAACTGCCACCTCACATACACACACATACACGCACACGTCTCTAAGCAAAACGATTCATTTGGTTTTTGCAGTGCGTCCCATCATTCTTGTCTCTCGCTCTCTCTCTCGCTCCAACGCCTTGAGCCGAAGCGTTAATGTAAACGTAATCGCAATCGATATTTCTTGTTTATTTTCCTTCAATTCGATCACATATATTTATCTATCCATTCTAAGTGCTTCTTATTTTGTTTTATTTGTTTGATTTGATACACAACAATAATCCGTGAATGCCTCCAACAACTTATTGTCTTTTGACATTTTCAATATTTTAGAAGATAAATTACGATATGGTGATGATAACAATACACAAGCATCGACTATACGATGTGCATATTTTGTGTGTCGAAATATATCGCACAATAAATTCGGCGAAAGAATGCGAGTAAATTTCCATACATATAACAAATGGAGGCCATATGAGAAATTGAACCAAAGCGATTATTTCAATGGGCACCGAAAAGCACTTGAAGAACTCATCACCGATTATTCGTCAATAAAAGCGAACCAAATATGCACTATTCCTAGCCACGGCTTACGAATAGATCACCAGCTAAGTGCGAATGAAAGGCACAAAATGTGAAAACAAACGCGAAAAAATGTGTATATCGATCAGATGCGCATGGACTTAGCAACAAAAGAAATACGACCAAATTAAATTAACCACATTTATCACTTTGTTCCGAAATAAAAACCATCAGCAGCACCACCATCACCATAACCATCACCACAAATGCCAGAGAGCCAAAACAATGGCCGAAGAGCAAATGAAAAAAAAGAACTTTTTATTATCGTGTTCACGACGAGATAGAGCACATAAGTGAATTGAGTTTTATCAAAAATGTGCGAGTCGCACGCACCATTACAACCATCAAAGAGAGATAATTTTTGTGACGAATTCGTCTGACAGGCGCATATGCAAAAAAATAGAAGAAAAAAATCAATACAAATATCGAAATTGTCGGAATACATGCACGGATGGAGGAAATTGCGAGCAATTCAATGGTTTGTTGAATTTTGTCCGGTTCGAAATTAAATCATATTTCCAATGCGGCTACCGCTGCCGTCGTCGTCGCTGTTGCCACCGAACACAAAAATGCATTTTCGAAATGTTCGCGAATATTTCCACTTTGCATGACAACAATTATTCGAAATGATGTCGGTCGTAAATTGTGTGTTATGTTATCGGTTCTGTTCGCATTTTATGTTATTTACTTAGAATTTTTCGGGCGAAACATCATGAACGATCTTGTTGTTCCCCGTGAATATTTTTTTTTTTGAATCATGAATCATAATTCGTATCATATTGTGCGGGCCATAAAATGAACATTTTTCCCATGGTTTTTTTTTCATTTCAGCCGACTGGATATTTTGCCACCAACCCGAAAAAAACACCACTCCAACATTATGGAATTATAGTATCATGATTTCAAAGCTGTTTTCATTTCGCATGTTTTTTTATCAGTAGTTCACTCCCAGCGATACTCCCTCGAAAATAAAATGTAATGACTCGAAATGATTTTTTCCCCATGCTGAAGACCCGAGAACAAAAACTGTGGCAATAATTCAATGACATTTGAATCCGTGCGCATAAAAACGACTTAAAAAACCTCGCCGAACAAAGCGAAACACCTATTTGTTACTCGTTCAATTCGGAACAAATTGTACACTGGTATGTTACGCTGACAAATCTATGTTACGTTTTGATCGGCGATTTTTTTTTGTATTTCGTTTTTATGCTCACGGGTTCATTTGGACTCAGCCAAATGAACAACATGATTTTTCGGTTGGCATATATCTGCACATGACGTTTTGGCATACGGAGAAAAAAAACGGGAGAAAAAAGTTATTTCAAAATGGGAAATTGTTATTTGTACTTTTCAAATATCCGATGACTGCGAGGGGAAGAAAAACAATAGAAAAAAGGTTCGACCGTACCTAAAGCGTCCGATAGAAATTAGGACTATGCTCACAAATTCCCTTTAATGATGGCAATTAAATGAATTTAATATTCAATAGTTTGCAAACAACAACACCCGGAGTAGGCAGACAGAGGGAAGTTGTCATTTTCGGACATTTTTGAAATGTGAAATTAAATCGGCTAACCGTGGGAGGTGATGGCAAGCAATGGATAGAAAAAGGTTGCTTAAAACTTTGCTGCACTGCCACTGTTTTCGTTTTTATGTTATTTCATTTGAGTTGCCATGAAAAACGTCCAGTTTTGTGAATTAGATAAATGGTTCAATAGACGTTTAATTGGTGTAGCCTTGTGTAGTGTGGCAAATGCCGTATTGATACACACTGAACACAAAACCATAACAATATTAGTCTTAGCACCTAGCATTTTGGCTTAGCGCAGTGCTTCAAAAAGTGTGCTCAAACTCGAATTAAGATTAAGAAAATGCGATTACGTTGAACACTTTCACAAAACCATTTTACTAGGAAACTGTCCAACAAATTGCATCCGATTCACATAATGTACTTAATTCTAAATCCAATTCTAAGCTTATTGTTTCCATTGCTTATCACACTCGATGGATTCAATGGCGTAACATTGAATCAGAATCGTGTCATACAATCGTCTACTGAGTCACCTAAAAACAATGTGTTTCTAAAAATGAATCATGACCATTTTTTCTCAACTTCTTTGTTACTATCGTTACAGTTTGGCGCATTACAGCCTACCCTTTGAGAGAGAAAGAGTGAGAGAGAGATAGAGAAAGTTAATAAGAAGATAGAAAAAGGACATGAATGATTCACGCGATGAAATTCTATCCATTGGCTTAGATGATGCGATGAATGTACATCACACGGCTGCTTACAATGCGTCGCAGCCCATTCGACCGTCAATGTTGAGCAATGGATGCGACTCACACACAAAGAGGACACAATTTGTACGTAATCTAGAGCACAAATCTAAATGGTATTGTTGTAAAAGAGTCATTATCATAAGCATGACATAAATGTGACGAGACGAAAAACATATAAGAATCACTCACTCTCGTGTCTTCCACTTGCAAAAGCAGCACTTGCAAACTGCGTATTTAGATTTTTCAACATTGTGCACAGAGTGAGTGTATATATATATATATATATCACAATGCCTTTACATTCACAGTGCGATGGCAACGGCGTAATGAATGTGCTAGAAGAACAGAAACCGAAGTGCCGCTTGTTGTTGTCGTTTTTTCGATTTCGGCTGCTATGCATTGCATGTAAATATACGTATATCATGTGAAAAGTGGGCACAAGCGCCTTAAGTATCGCTTCTGAGTAATGTCATGTTAACGATTCACTGTACAGCTGTACACAACTACTGTTCGACATCATTCCATACATGCAGATTTGATTCGTGCTTTTTTCTGTATCGCTTGAATGCCAAATGTGCTCGCGTTCAATGCACAATAATTTTCTCTCATTGTCGCGCGCCATCTTCAATACGCCATTTATAAATTAGCATCGACATCATCGTTGTCGACAATGTCGATGATGGTAGTGATGGGTGGTTCAATGCTTTCGAAACACTAGCGGTTATTTTCTAATTAAAAACTCTTAACAAAGAATTCTATAATTTTGTTGTTGTTGTTGTTTGTCTATGTCACATACATTGCATTCACATTACATGATTATTGTCGTCGTCGTTGTTGCTGCTTTAAGTAGCTCATGATGATGTTGATGACCGAAAAATAAATGAGACTGAAAGCTAAACTTTTTCCGTTCCGCGCTTTTTTCAATATCCACTAACAAGCGGGTTTCGATTTAAAAAAAAAAACCAACAACAACAATCGCGCTTCAATAGTATATCCATACTCATTTTGCGGAATGCAAAATATTCAAGCACCACAGAGGGAGCAATAATTAAAATTAAACTTTGCGCGTTGATGCGAGCGAACGAAAAAAATTGCAACAAACAAAAAATAGCTCCATAACCGTTTTTGCGTTGTGTCTGAAAAATTTTCGGCGTTTTTCAAGTCAATGCTCGATTTTGGTGTTTGCCACAATTTTCGCCAGTTTGGAATTTTGTCACACATGCACACATTATACGGGCGAAATTCGACATAGATATGAGGGGCAAATGCGACTAAATGACAACGAAAGAACACTTGAAATTGCATGTAGGAAAATATGCGATGCGCAAAAAAAAGAGAGAAGAATTCTGATGGCGGAGGGTAAAAGTGCTCACTCAAACACACAGTATAGTTGTTCTAATGTCAACAAACTGTTAAGCGACGGATGGAAGTGAGAGAAAGAGAGGAAAGAAAATTCGTACCGCTTAAGCACTGGTGATATTTTTTTTTGTTGTCATTCGGGGTGAGTGAAAAAAAATGAGTCAGGTTCATGCTTGAACTTGTGCGCGTCGTATAACATACCAAAGACAATCCAATTTCATATTCTTCTTCTCTTTTTTCGGTCGTTTACTTATTATTTCACTCATGCCAGTTTTTTGGTTGTGTGCATTTTTTTCTGTTCCTCCTCTTCTTTGGCTCTCTTTCATTTCGGTTCTTGGTGTCGCGCATTTGGCAAAGTTACCGCACGTTTCGGGTGTAATGCTAACGAAACGACACCAAATATGTTTTTATGAAGTGCATATATGAATAACGAGAAAAGTTTTGTAATTGAGATTTTAGTTTTATACGTGGTATTGCGCGCGCGACTACTGCTCCGTTACTACTACCACCAACCACCATTATTATTATATATAGTTGGTGTGTGTGTAGTTTTTTCTTCTCTCTCTCTCTCTCTCTCTCTCTCTCTCTCTCGTTGCGTTGACTCTTCAACAAACTATTCTGTTGTAGACGATTTGATGTCGATCCCCAACCCATTCTCCAACTTAGAACGTTGTGTTGTTGTTGCTTTTTTATTCTATTTCAAATAAAATTTATTCACATGAGGAATTTTATTTATTCATTTTTCTCGCTCTTTATCACTCAGATAACTTCACATTAATTTTTTTTTCAACTGCTTATTTCAACTCATTTTCTGACCTTTGAATGCAAATCTCGAGATAAGGATCATTTTATTAAAAAGAAGAAAAATATTCACACATTTTTATACAAATTCACAACACAAAATACAACAAAGTCTTGGTTCTGTTCGGCTCAGCACTAAAATTGTTTCATTTTCAACCAACCGATGAATGTATGATTCTCTGAGTCCAAGTGTATGAACCGAATTACTTCACTCTTGGATGGTAACTGTGAAGTAATTTTTTTCTTTCTGTTTTCTCGTTGATTTCGATTGTAATTACTGAACCTGAACTTCCATGAAATGTGTACGCATAACAATAGAATTTTCGTAGAAACGATGGACACGAAGAGAATTCGAACATAAAAAAGAACGAAGGCAGAAAATTCTGAAATTAGTCACAATTGATTTGTGTGTGAGTTTGTTCGTCTTTTTTGACCGATCATCATCTTCTTCTTAGTCATCGACTTATATGTCGATTCATCATTAACGTGCAGTCAAGGTTATACAATGTTTTACATTCTTGATACGATCTCTACTTTTCTCTCTCTCTCTCTCTCTCTCTCTCTCTCTCTCTCTCTCTCTCTCT
>NW_022595245.1:8107003-8123732 GCF_009176505.1 Sitodiplosis mosellana
TCTCTCTCTCTCTCTCTCTCTCTCTCTCTCTCTCTCTCTCTCTCTCTTTGTTTCTCGGGGAGATGAGGGCGCAAAGGAAAAAACGATCTCGATTCAATTCCATTAGAGATCGACTAGAAAATGAAACTGATTTTTTTTCGGGGCTTTAAGAAAGAGCAAATACACAATTTAACACACGAGAATAATGCGAGCAGAGAGAGTGAAACATTCAAGTAAGTTTGCTATGGAATTTCATGATTAATGAAATATAATATGTTCATTATAGCCAAAGATGAGGCCCGACCAAAGAAGAGGAAAAAAAACACAAACACACGAGCAACGAGCAAGAAATGTGAAGAATATAAAGGCAATTCAAATTGAATGAAAAACGTGAATGCACAGAATGTATGTGTTGTAGATGCTGTGCAACCAAAATAGACGTGGAAATGAAAATCTAAGTGGAGTGAAAAGAAAAAGAAGAAAAAAACTGAATCAACAACATTTTTTTCTCTCTTGCTTCTCCGTTTTCGGTTCTGTTTGAAAATTTAAAATTAAAGTAAATTTCTTCACGTACATACCTCCATTAAAAATTAAAGGAATAACACGAAGCGACAGTGTGAAGGAAAAGACACGCAGCTAGAGCGTCGTCCATCTAATAAATGAGAATGAGCGAGCGAGCGCGCGCGCTTGAACGAGCGGGAATGGAAGAAAATAAGAGTGCGCGCATGAAATGCAGTGATTCGAGGGCGATCGACAGAGATAGAATTGATACATATTATGAAAGTACTACAAAGAGTACATACTACACACCGACTCCAATGGAATGGGCATACACGATACGAAAGGAAGAAAACTAGAACGAGAAAGAGATGGAGACAAATGAAGAAGAAGAAGAAAACAACAAAAACAATAACAATGTGAACAAGTGCACGACGACGACGATGAGAGACCGACCAACATGAATACACACAGTCAATGTCAGTGCACTGCACTATTACAAATACAATTCTGTTCCGCGGGCGCACTAAAAATTCAACATCAATCAAATTGTAAGTTGCGCTCAGTGTGTGAACTCTGTGAAATGTGAATATTATAGTTTTTTCTCTAGGTTCCTTCTCGTTAGTACGAGCATTTTCTTTCGTTTTGCTCTTTCTCTCTCTCTCCTTGTCTCTTCTCGCACATTACATTATAATTTCAGCATTTTTTCCCGTCTTTACTTTTATTTCAGTTCTCGTTTTTTTTCTCTTCCCCATAGACCATCGTCGTCAATTTTGACTACACGTTATTCTTGCAGCAGCAGCAGCGGCATGTATATCTGTGCTCAGCAATGAGTCTTTATATTCTCATTTAAATGCTTTGAGTGTGTGAACGATCGAATGAAATGCGAGCAAACAGCACAATGAAAAAGTGAGAATAAAAATTGTGTATGTACGTGAAGAGGGCGATACACAACCGAGCTTAGGAGATGAGAGAAGGAAGAGAAAAAAAAATACAAATTATCGAAGTAAAGAAAACATTTTGTTCTTTAAACTCATTTTATAAAAATTTTAATGTTCATCAGAGCATTAAAATTATGTAATTTAATGTGAACGAGTGAGAGGGTAAGAGAGAGAGAAAATGAACAAACTGAGCTATGGATGATGACTCGCTGCTTCATGTATATATATATATATGTATGTATTTCTTTCTGTGTGTAAGTACGCGTGGTTTTAAGTTGATACATGTCTACACGATATTCCATAGAAAATGATCGAAGTTTTCGAGCAAATAACGTAAAAAAAAATCAGCATTGAGAGAGTGTAATCTACAGTAAGTACAATGAACGTCACACGATGATGTGTTTTTTTTTCTTCATTCTTTTTTCTCTTTCTCTCCCTCTCTCTCTCTCTCTCTCTCT
The DNA here is from genome assembly GCF_009176505.1 of Sitodiplosis mosellana. Taxonomy (NCBI): domain Eukaryota; kingdom Metazoa; phylum Arthropoda; class Insecta; order Diptera; family Cecidomyiidae; genus Sitodiplosis; species Sitodiplosis mosellana. The sequence goes on from NW_022595245.1 coordinate 8,108,880, forward strand.
CTCTCTCTCTCTCTTCATATCAACGCTGTACGCGATCAAAGAATAAACAAAATGAAAGTCTCACAATTTTGCACCGACAGAAGAGGGAATGTCTGCAAAAGTGGGATTGAAAACAGTTGGTCCATCGCTCGTCGCCGCTTTTATATTCTTTCTTTCTTTTCGTTGAGAAATCGTAAGGCGGTGTTCGTCTCGTATATTGGACATGAATTCTTCTTGTTTCACGATTCTCGTGTAATTTTGTTCTTGATCCTGGTTCAATATTTGCTATGCTTCTATGGGCAAACGGGAAATTGAGCCACATTAGACGATTACGTCGGAGTCAAAGCAGGAATTGCAAAATGTGAAAATTACTGCTCAAGAATGGCACATTCGCTTTTACATTGCTGTATAATAGTACAATTGCAACATTTGGCTATTGTCGCCCCACAAGTAGCTGTTCGCCCTCTTCCTTTATCGCTTCGTTTCTGAGTGAGTGTGTATGTCTGCCACACACTCGTAGAAAGGAAAAAAATGAAAATTTTCCGCTCATTCGTTAAAACTTTTAACTTAATCTCAAACTTCCGACGTTAGCAACGGCAGAAATTGTGGGGGAGGAAATATACTAAGGACTTGCTTCATTATTTCCTCAATCATTTTTTTTTTCATTCTTCTTGTTCGAAGAACGGAAGAATGAGTATCGTCAAAAATATGATACGATGATGAAGCCATGGCAATTCACGTGAATTGCATTAAAAAATCCTTGGCAAGCATAATCAAAGAATCACTTCAGATTCCATTTTTTTCTTGCTGCAATAATTAAATTCAAATCCGATTCGCAATCGTACAAATTTCATGGTTAAATGCACTAAAGCATTAATTAATCGCCGCAAAAGCGCATCGTTTGCTCCAATTATAATTTGGAATTGTTCATTGTTTGAAGATGATTCAGTTTGTTGTTTTCTATTTTGTTTCAGTGCCATCATCATTATTTCGTCGTTGATTCACGTTAGCCATCACAGCCGGGTATTACTTCATTCCATTTTCTTTGTTTGCTTTTCTGCTCGTTTTTTCCTCCATTTCGGTGTTGGCATTGAAACCACTCACTTGAACATGTTTCGGTGTTTTTTTTCTCTATCTATGCGCGGCAAGTTCAAAATCTAGCTTACATCACACGGTCTAACGACCGAAACGCATCGAGGAAATTGTTTGGATACATTTACATGTGAAAAAATGTGGCAAACTTAAAGGCAAAAAAAAAACCCATAGAACGAAGAAATAATGAACGGAAAGTATAAATCGCTGTGATGACTTTCATCTACATGCGGTGAAGAGCAGAAAAAAAGCTAGCTATGCGATTATACTGTACAATGAGAATGATGGCGACAGTATGAGTGCGCGAGAAAGATACATACAGAAGCAAAAAACGCCGCAAAATAACACAAAGAATAAAAGTACAACGTACGAAAGATTATTAATGGTGAACACAAAGTGAATTGTAAGCGCGCGTAGATAAAGTGAAAATAAGGCGAAGGCCAAAGTCGTCATGCATTTTACAATATATTAGTATACACAATACCATTTGCGAGCGATAGTGAAGAGAGAAAAAAAAAGTGCCGGAAAACGGCTCAAATGATGACACCATTAGCATTCTATTGAAAAAATGGAAAGAAAAACATTACGACATAAATCCCATAAAATGGGGAGCAAGCTGACGTTGAACGTTTGTTTGGAGCATTTTTGGCTAGCCGACTGGCTGTTTGGTTTGGAAAGTCTTTTGTTTTCTGTCATTCCAGTAATTCGTTTAGTTTTTTTTTTGCTAAAAAATACATCCTCCAGTACAGGGTTTAAGCTAAAGAAAAAATATTATACAATACCATGTTCAGTGGCGTTGCTACACGATGTGGCTGAGTGACTCAAATGAAAGAGAGAGAGAGAGATAGAGAAAAAATAGCATTTGGTAAATTCTTTTCCACACTGTCCACTTTAATTAAGATTTTGTTCCATTTTCAGTGCGCATTTTTTATCATTGGACACCAGAACACACACACACACACACACGCAAAAACGTTCACTTGATTTTTGCTGCAAGTATTTTGAAAGCAAATAATTTTTTACGGCTATTAAACTTTGCTTGAACATTTTAAACTTCTTAAACTGCAATCCAAACTCGAGCTCTTTTTAGATGCATCAAGAAAATTGTAACAACAACAACACCAAAAGAAAATAGCTGAAGAAAAAGACGGCAACGAAGAAATTTTTCACTTTTTTCTATTCTTTATCATCGTGACGTTACCAAACTGACGCTTCACGATCGAATGCAGTCAATAACAATTGTCGGTGTAATAGCAACGGAACGATTTTTCGACAGAGAATCTTTCAACTTGGAATGAAACAAGTGAGAAAAAAACAACAACACACAGAAACGAAAACGAAACAAAAATTCATAACACAAGTAAACAAAGTGTCGGCTGTATGTACGTATCGTGAGTGAGTGAGTGAGTAAGAGAGAGAGGCAGCAGGCACTGCGTGCATAGTTTACGAATAAAACTAAAAAAGAAAAAGTGAAACAAAATTAAATTTCCGCTTTTGGATCGGAATTGTATCGTTTTTCTGTGTCGAAAAATAGAATCAAACTGTGAAAAAAGATCATGCACACATTCACTCGCTCGCTGGCTAGCATTCGTTTCCAAACAATGTTGATTCTTTTTATAGCATCCAGAGCAAAGTAGTGTGTTGTTGTTTTTATTTTTTTCAATTTGGTCATGTGCGGCTGGAGTTTTGTTTGTTTATAGTTACACTGCTGAGGTACATATTTGGTTCATGCTTTTTCACGAAATGAGTAATTTTGTAATTTATCAATGCTGTTGTTGGCTGGTGCGCTCGTGTTCATGCAACCGCGCACCGCACTCCTATATCCGTCGATCGGTACAACATCAACCGTTCGTTGTAGGTGATATAAACAAACAACATCAGCAGGCGCGCACCACTCCCCGAGCCACACTGCTGCTGGCAAATACAACTGTCGGTGCTCATTCTCATTCTCCGACACTCTTTTCATTTTATAAATGCTGTGCACGGTGCGACGGCAACAAAGTAATTACACAATCATAATTACAATACTTCATGTGATCGTTCCGCTTGCGCATAGATGCAATTTAACGTTTAGCCATTCTAGTGCATTTGATGCACGAACACGCTTAGCACTCATGACGCTGGTGGTGACACGGTTGAAGTGCAGCATGAAGCAAAAAAAAGGAGAAAAAAACACCACCAAACGCGTCCAAACACACAAATGAACAGTCGCCTTTTCTAATCAGTTATCTTCTGTTGAGTGCATGTTTTATGCGTGTGCTTGAGAAGAGAGCAAAAAATGAAAACAGATCGAAAATCTCCATGTGAAGAAGTGGGCGAGAGCGAGGGAAAAAAACCAGCACGCGATTGTGGTGAATGTTGGCATTGGATGCGTGTTGTTCGGCGATATTGTGACACGAAAAGGAGCTTCCGACGATAAAACGGGTCTAATCGGAGAACATGCAGCAGTGTGTGCTTCACAGTCAGACGTGATAACGATTCACTCTCTCAACAGCGATGGTGTTTGTGTATGTAAAATGAACGTGATATGAAGATTGCGTGTTACAGTAAAAGCACTAACATGCCGACGTAATAATGTGGCATAAAAAATAGAGCCGGAGTGAGTGAGAGAGAGGAAAAAAAGCGAACAAATAAAACCACCGAAAACGAATTAGATAAACAACAACAGCAACAGTGCTGTGGGGCGAAGGAAAAAAAATCAAAGTCAATAAAATACGTTCGCCACATACAAAATGGAACCGAACCAAAGTCACCAAATAGAATATTTTACCTACAGCATAAACGAATACAAACATACAGAGATGAAATACTTTTTAAAATGAAAATAACCATATGTAAACAGAGAAAAAACAACAACAACAGCAACGCCGACGAAAATAAGAAGGACCAAAACACACGAAACACTCACGTCTCTTTTGCGAGATTTCGTTCGTAATATTAGCACATCCGAGAGACGGAAGGGAATAGAGCACCAGAGCCCTATGGAAAGACTGCGACCCAAAGAGCAAGCGTGCGAGAGTAGTGCATGACAAATGGTATTGTTGGTCTTGTTCGTCAAAAATCGGTGTGGAGATCGTTGAGTTCGTCGTCGGTAATGTTCGACTGATTCTCGCTCTCATAGTACTGCTGTTGCTGCTGCTGGTATATGTCTACAATAAACATAAACAACGCAAAGCTTTTTGAGCAAGAGAGGGCACGTTGATAAGTATGAGCACACAAAATCGATACGTGCTCTGAAAGCTTGGTATTATTTATGCTTTATTTTCTCACTCGAACAATGATTTTTCACAAAAAAGAGGTTGGAATTCGGTGTTTGGCTTCGATTCGGGATGGTGAACGGAAACGACGACGAGTTGACAATGACAATGATCTGGATTTAGTCGAGAGGAATAAAATAGAAGAATGGCCTCATCAAAATAAAGTAATCGAAGAGAACGTTGCATGAAACTAAAATTAAGCGTCGAACAAAAAAAAGCAAGCCAAGCAACACGGGAAGACAGCAATTGTACGGAGTATGGTCACAATACTTTTGTGAAAAGTGTCGCGTGCACACCGAATGTAAGTTTTGAAAAGGATCTCCGAAATTAAAATACACAGCTATACTGTGTTACATAAACTCATGCTGTCATCATGCCCTTATTTGGCTTAATATTTATCCAATCAATTCGAAAACCTCATCGCAACCGAATCGAATACACACACAACGAGAGCAGCCACCACCACGACAGCTCAAATCCCCAAAGACCAGAGAGCGGCATCAGTGCGGTTATGGTGTGCAATCGATGAAAATCCGTCTGTACCAACCTATTTGGTGCTTGTCTTTCGCTTATACATCCATAGTTATCGAATTGCCCAATTTTTACCTTTGTATATAAGACGACGATGACGACGATGTCGGAAAAAAATAACCGAAGGAAAAACTTGGGTAAAAACATCGACAAAACGCATATTACAATCGCCTTATCTGTGCATATGCTTATCAGTCGGCATTCGATGGTATTGGCGTCGCCTATTTTATTCACAATCTGTCTCAGCTTTCAATGAGCCGAAAAATGCTTGTTGCCGAGGCAAAGTGGCACTCGAATTTTTCGATTCCGTTTTTGTCGATTGAAAAGAGAAGAAGCGGAAAGCCTCTTTTTTTGACAGTTATAAGCCAAGTGTTTTTTTTCTGTTCAATTTTTTCCCTTCTCCTTCGGCTGCTTATTTCGTTGAAACCAAATATTTATTATGATTATTGTTATGACTTCATCATTTGCTTGCTATTTAAATTCAATGCCTAAACCATTATTATGAATCGAATAAAAGCACACCTACTTCACGTACCACTTTTTATTTCGGTTCGGAACGCTCACGCACATTTCGCAAACAGTAATCATGAACGTATTCCTTCAAGATAAAAATCCCTTTCATGTACCAAGCAAAATACAACGAGAAATGAAGATGAAAATAAAAAAAACATACACAACCGATATCACTGCCAATGGAATCATAAGAATTTCACCTACAACATTCTTGAGTCCGTTTTTTTGTCGTTTCTTTCTTCTTTTGCTGCTGATGCTGATGCTGTTGCTGTTGCTGTACACGTTCGATTTGACTCGTTATTCGACAGCGTTCAGCTGAACGCAACGAGACAGGAGGGTGAGAGCGACAAAGCTGTCGCAACAGCTTTCCAAATTGATTTGAATGTGCGTATTTTGGGTTTTCAAAACTGATTATTTACCATTCTATTGCTTCGATTTAATATTTGTTTTCGTTTTTTTTTCCCTGTCGTGTGTGTGTCAGGTTCATGTCAATCGTGTGCACGGTGTGCGTATTTTTGCGAGTTCATTCCCACTGAACGATCCAAATATAACGAAGCGAATGACTTTCATTCATTCACTCGCTCACACTCGCACTCATTCTCCCGACCATTTTTCGTCATTCAATCCGTTGTTTTGGCATTTTTTTGCACTGTTGCTGACTTTCTTTATTTTTATTATTGACTATTACCGTTTTGAGAATTCAATTTAAACGCATACCAAACCCCGAGAAATTCGATGGCACAGCACAACGCGCTTATATTCTCTCTTTCTCTCTCAGTCGATATGCTGCTCTATTCGACGTTGAAATTTTACTTTATGCATTTTATGTTTCAATCGAATCGAGAGTATTACTCACGATATTTTCACCCAAATGGTTGTTGTCGTTTGTCGATTCTTTTGTGCTTGCTTTCGTGCGCGTTGCCTTTGTTGTTATGGTTTTTTTGTTTGTGAAAATGCGTCTCACACATTGCGACAGCATTTCTATTCTTCTTGGCTCTCTCTCTCTCTATATTTTTTTTCTCGACAGACTAAATAATAATGAAATCGACTTGCAGAAGAAGAAAAAGTATACACCATCACCACTAGAATGACTGTAGAGAATCGTTCTATAGCGCGTTTGATTCGATCAACCACAAATTCAATATTGTACAACAGCAACAAAATGAGACCAAAAATCCATCGATAAAATCGTGTGTTTTTTTTTGTTCTTCTTATAGCAACAGATGCGAGAAAGGTACTCACCGAGAAAAAAAATATATAATTTATTTGAAGTGTTATTGGTGTGCCGGAACAATATTGCGATGCTTCTTTAACTTATTGTGGTGCTGCCACATCATTTGGGTGTTCTCAAATTTCCCCAATATAATGGACTGGGCCGATGTGAACAAATCCGAAGCCTGCGAAACAAAGAGAAAAAAAGTTAGATCATAACAGTTTTTGGTGGGGGCGGCGCGCGTGTGAATCCTTCAAGATAATAAGTAACTATATTTGAAATGGTTGTGTGTGTTGTGTTCGATTTTGGGGCAATTACTCGATGTGCGTGCAGAATTTCCGATGAATGCTACTAATAATAATCAGATTGGAGCCAACCATTTGAAACAATATAATCGCATCTCTGTCTCTTTCTCTCTCTGTGTATGTGTGTTTACTGTCGGACGCCCAATGCTATTTCAGGACGGTGTGGGTATATATTTTTTAGAACATAAGTAGCATTATAAATTCGACGAAGCACATTGATTTGGTTTATTCTGTTCGGTTCGATTTTCATTTCTCATTCAATTACGCAGCAGCAACATCCGCCGCCGTCGCCGCGTATCGTTATCATTATCGTCGAAAAGTTGTTGCGCGATTTTTGTGTTCAATCGAAAAACTCGTAAAAACCACTAAAAGAAAGAGCGAAAAAAACAGGCAGCTGAACGAAATAGTAAACACACGCACTGTGTGTGTATGGATGAGGTAATAAATGTTTGTTTCGGTAATTAATTGGCGTTATATTAAAAAAAAAATTACCGAAAAGTGTATAAACATTGTCGTCTCATACCACACCGAATGAAATCGATATCTCCGAGGTGTGTACTGTGTTCAGACAGGCATGAATGTGTGCTATTTCGCATTAATGCTGTTTGGCGAATGCGATGCGACGCATTGAAAATAAATCGCCGAAATTTCGAAGCACTTAAAACATATGCCATCAGTGATTGCACAGGCATACATACACGTCTATTGAATTTATCGCACGTATTTACGATAAATTAGAACGATGCTCACTTAGTGTTGTTTCTTTCTTATGTTTGCCTTTCGTCGTGCCGTGAGTCAGCATAAGAATGTTTCATGAGCGAACTAATTCTCGTACAATGTAATTGATGAACAAAACATACGCGATTTTCTTTGAATTGCTAAGTGTGTGAACGAACGGCAAAAGGAAAAGAGAAAAATACGAGAAAGTAACACGAAACGATTGGCTTAAATAGAAAAGGAAATTTTTCTTCTTCCACAAACAAACAACAACAACAACAACTACAATAAAAAAAAATCTTCGGCTGAACCAGAGCAAATCGAATGATGTAATTCAGTGGCGGTGCGATTATAGTTTCTTATTTCATTGCAAATGCAATCGAAGCTTTGATTTTTTTCTTCGTCTTTCGTTCTGTTGAACATTCGAGTTTGTTATTTTTCTTCTTCTGCTGTTGCTGTTTGTTTGTTCGTTCGTTATTTGTTATTATATTTCATTTTGCTCAGCATTTTGTTTCCGTGTGTATGAGCTATATATATAGCTGCTGTGTCGACCGTAATAAAATGAATACGATTATTAATTGGCTCGCGTGGGCGCGTGAAAACAAGAAATTAGATTTGTTGTTGATATATGTGCAATGCATGCATGGAGAATGGTGGACTGATCTACTGAACTCATAAAACTCATACGCGCGACGGTAATGCGCTCGCTCTCTGCCTCTGCAGTTGGGTTAGTTGTTGGTGTATGCTTTTTTTTCGTGTTCATTTCTATTTCTTTTCATTGGAGCCCATTTCTCCGCGTCACACTGAAGACTGAAGCATTTTTTTTTACACATTGTTTTGCCTTAACACACTTTTAAATTGTTTTGCCCATTTTTATTTACTGTGCGATATGCGTGCATTTTATTGTAGCTCACAAAAGCACCATTTCTCTTTGTTGCTGCCGCCGTCGTCGCTGCGCTCACTCACACTTTTTCTTCTTCTATTTTTTCTGTTAATTTTTGTATTCAGAATTACGCCGCGAGTAGTTAATGGTTCAGTGAGTTGAAAAACGCAACTCGTTTGTTATGTGCAGAATATACTCTATATCATCGCCCATATATTGGTGCTTGTATGTTTCTGAGCTTTTGTTGGTGCTGTGTAACTTTTTTGTTTCTCATTCTCACTGAACAGCATTATTTTTGTACCGCGCATATTTCTGTTTGTAAATTTGTTGAGCTATAAGTTGTTCTCTATGATTTTATTTTGCCATTCTGTTTGTTTCTAGTTGTTATTTCAATGCGAAAAAAAAATCTTCCACTCTCGCCGAACCGATTGAATTAGACATGGTGGCCCTACTGACTAGTTGTTGATAAAACAATTTATTCATAATCACACGTGCATGCAACTTTAAAATAAACATCAACCACATCGAACTAAGAACGGTTTTTCATTAATAGTACGGACGATGTCGATGTTTTTTTTCTCTTCTATTCATGCTTTCGGTTCGGTCTACATCGCACATATCGAGGTTATTTCGGTGTGAGTTGATCATAGCAAAAGAGAGAAGAATGAGCGAGAGAATAAAAAGTTATCAGTTGGGCTACTGTTACCATTTTATTTCATGAGTCCAGATAGAACAAAGTCACAACAATAGAAATATTGTGGTTGATTTTTATCGATGCACTCATTGCCGACACATATTGTTATCGAAAACGTCAGTTGGTCACAATAATAATTTCACCGTATATTCATGTGTGGGTTGTGTGCATGTGTGTGCACAAGTTACAATAGCAATGGCACACGATATAGCAATCTCAGTGTGCGCATATTGCATGCCCATGAATAACAGAGCACGTTCGTGCTGGTTTTTTTCTGCTGCTGCTGCTGCTGCTGTTGAACCGATGACCGAACCCAAAAGGGACATGCACTGCACATACTGTAAATCGAACTATTTCGAAATGTTGTGCCAATGAATAATATTGATATCAAGTATTTAGTGAAGCGACAGATGATTTTCAGCTTTTTTTCTGCAACCCCACACTCTGCGCTTTTGGATAATTTAGTTGTCGGTTTATATGCATCGGTCAGCATCAAAATTTGGCACATTGGTTTTCAAGCTAAAATCTAGTTCAATATTTGTTCAGTTCAGTTCAGTTCAGTTCAGTGCATTTGAAAAATAAGTAAACGAATTGCAGACACGACAACATGAACATGAACACACCAAATGAATCGATAAATATTTGGTAGAAGGTCATTACTGCGTGCAAATGCATTTTATGCCAGCGATTCTGTCATTCGGGCACATTAGCATGAATATTAGTTGCAGCAGTTCATCTGTGAACACTCATTGTGTTGAGCAGTTAATAAACTGTGTGTGTGTGTGTGTGTGTGTGTGTGTGTGTGTGTGTGTGTGTGTGGCCGCTGTTTGTATTTCTCATAAATTTATCAGTTCGAACGTTTGAGCGCTAGAATGCTCGAATTTGATATGGAGTTTTAGATAGACGAGCGTGAGTGCGATGTAGTGGACGCAAACATGTCACACATTTTGATAGAAATTGCTCGTACTAATTTAATTGCTATGCATGGTGGCGCCTCAGAAATTCCGAGAAAAAAAGCAAACACATACGAAATTCAAATGGATGCGATGCCTAAAGGGATGTGCCTATGGGATCCACATTCAAACTGTGCGACAGTTCAAATGTGTCCAATATTGTTTATTTTTTCTCATGCTGACAAAATAAAACAACAGCAAAGACACACTCTGCGAGATCATACAACCACGGAAATCGGTCGATGTCAAGCATATTTTCAACAAATATTCGGCGCTGCTTTTCCACTTCGTAATCTCATTTATCTTTATGTGTTGTTTTTTTTTTTGCTCGGAATTCAAAGGTTTAATCCCAAAAGAATATATGTAGGGGCTAACGATTCTAAATTTATATGCCCTTCATACTTACTATCTCTCTTTATCTCTTGCTCGCTCTCACTCAGTCTCTATCTCGCATTTTCACCTAGTTTCATTATATATATCTACACACCAACTTTTACTACGCGTTTAAGTTTTATGTGTTCCGTGTGCCAAGTTGTCGGAGAAAAAAAAACGAATATCGGCTTATGCAACAACGAGCGGCATCGATTTTTTTCTTTCGACCAATAAACATCAATATTTTCCAATTCCGAATCGCATTATTGTGAACAAACAAACGAAGAAGAAAAAAAAACAGACGTTGGTTTTTGCGTAAAAGCAAATACCGGAACAGACCTGGAAACATTCACATTCAACCATCGGATTAGAAGATCCAAGTGACTGGAAGATATGATAGTGAACGCGAAACTGTATTTCATGATGTTTATTGCCATTCATTTTTACAACGCAGAAAGAAAAAATATTTTTTTTCCCTTCTGATTCCCGGCGAATTTGTTGTCTGCAAATATCGATGCAATAACCAGTATGTATAGAAGCTTCAGCCCTAGAGCTCAATATCGAAAAAAACAAACTGTGATCTAAGGATCAAAATGGAAGTGGTTGAATTCGTGAGATTCGTGGGATGGTAATGATTTTAACTGGATACACATACGAAATCCGTCTCGATTAGAGCACGGGCGGTTTTTCTCTCTCTCAGCCTATTTCGAGGATAGTAAAGCGCGGAATCAAATTCATTCGGGGAAATGAAAGCGCGAAAAAAGGGTAAGAAAATTTACATTATTGAAGCGGCACTGAAGACGATATATATTTCGTCTGAAAATGTATTTGTATACACATGTGTATATTATCCGTTTGATGTATGAACCGGTTGTAAAAAAAAGCTTATCAAATACATCGTTCATCTCACGGTGGTGTGCGTGCGCGATTACGGAGGTTATCGTATTTCAAAGTGCGGTAAAAGCACTTTTTTCAGCGCCCTTCAATGTGCTACATGCATTCTTTGTGTGCTTGGCTTGGCCTAGCCTGTTCGATGTATACCATCATGACTCTGTGAATATGTCGGTTTTATGCGTTACCGAAGTGAATGTGAGAAAACCTAAGTATTTCAGATTACTTATTCAATCCCATCGCCATAGCACATACACAAACCTCCTACACATACACGTTATACTCCACTCAAGCGTAATAGTACATTCAAGCCATTTTACGAAACGAAAACGAACATAAAACAAATAAATAAAACTTAAATCCCTGAAAATTTTCGTTGAAAGGCGAAATAGCGTATGTTTTTTCCGAACATTGAGAGTTCAGTTCGTTGTGATATTGTGCGAAATGTTTCGAACGTAAACAACAGGATCAGCAGCCAGTCGATAGAGTACATTCCTTATTTTCGTTCACTCACTCATTCATTCTATCGCGTACGCATTGGAAACAAAACGAAATATATTTGATGTACACACACAGAGAGAGAGAGAGAGAAAACCGTGTAAATTTGATGTGCGTTGAGGGGCATTTTACTGTTTTGTTTTACTTAGCTTAAAGCTATTGAATGGAAATGAAAAAGAAGCAATCACAACAGCGTTTACTTATTGAAGCCACCGACACATACCAAGAGAGAGAGAGAGAGAGAGAGAGAGAGAGAGAGAGCGAGAAAATGCCAAGCAACGGTAAAAATGGTGAAACAATAACAATGGGAATGGATGCGAGATAGCTATGGTGATGGTGGTGGCAGTGGTGTTTGCAATATGGTTTGATTGACAATCGAATTGAGGATTTTGAATTGGCATCAGCAGCGCGAGCATCGGAAAGAAAATTGAAATGCGCATATTTTGTGATTTTTACTAGACATTTTTTGGTCAAAGTTTAAATAAACATCCATTAGTGAGGTGCTTTAAAGCAACTGCGAGGTAGAGAGTTTATGTGGCTCGGGTGCGCTATACAAATATAAACACACTCACAAAAAGTCTTTGCTATTGCAATAAAAACCAAACGAAACGAAAATTCGAAAAAAGGTAAACAGAATCGATGATGAAAATGTATGTAGGTGACTACTAGGAAGCCATGTCGGGAATGGCCGAAAATGAATGTGGCAAAAATCCTTCCGATGATTTAAATATGCCCAACTAAATTTGCATATACTTAACGGATGGCTGCGCTGCTCCATACATTTCGACAAATTCAGAAAATATTCATACGTGTACTGATTGTGCCGGGGCTGACAGAAAATGGAACAAATGTTGATGGAAATAAAATAAAGAATGAAGGACAAAATTGTATCTGAGTTTGATGTTGTTGCTAGAGATTTGCCTGCGATGTGTGTTCATTTTTTTTTACTCTCTCACACTCTTCGTCGACTGGCAGTCATTCCAATGAGCATCCATATATGCCAAGTGAACAACTCACTTGATCCCGGTCATGAGATTACCATAAGCTCGTCTCACACCCAGCCAAATACACCAACAACTGTGGAAAGGGCGCATGGGGTGCAGGAGCGAGTGTGAGTGAAAGAACGACGAAAAAAGCGCCCAAAAATACATCAAATTACATTAAAACCGAATGCCACATATGCACACGTACGCAGCACGTAAAAAGGCAAGACAAAACGGCACAAAACGAAACGAAACGAAAGGTTAACTGTGGCGCATTTGTTTTATAGTATACAGTGCGGCAGTACTGTGTATTTACTTGTGAATAGATTTATAGAATCGACCGACGAACAACTTCTTTCACTTCTCTTTCTCTCTCCCTCTCCGTGTGTTTTTTTTTATCCATTCAAACTGATCGTCGCTTAGTACGACGTTTTATGCCGTCACGAACCCAAACCACGCATACGGGACGCCATTGCTACGTGCCAAATAAAATTCCAGCAAATTTATTTCAATTATCGTAAATAAACTTTTATCCAACGCCATGGAACATTCGTATTAAAAAAAAAATTCGAGTCTTGATGGTTCGGATCGAAGTGACGTTGTGTTTGTGTGCGTTTCTAGCTGATAGAGCCGAACTGGTATACCTTTTAAAATGCAACCAATTTCGAATGCTAACAAAAATCTCATCGCAAAATGAAATCAACGACAACAGCAGCAGCAGCATCAACAGTGCATCGGCGAGTGAAAAGCGGTGAATGAAAATTGCGCGTTAAAATCGATAAAACAAGGAAATCCCAAAATAGAATTAATGAATGGAAATGACGAAAACACAGCATGGAATTTTTATTGATGCATCGAATGTTTTGCGTACTCGTTTAATTTATTCAATTTAACGTTGGCACGTTGTATATTGGAGTGGCAACGGCAAACAGCAGCAGCATCAGCAGCGAGAACGAAATGCGAGCATCGATGAGAGGAATCTGTCATTGATGTACTGTGCTATTGCGAGCAGGCAAAGTCCGACCGAACGTTTTTATTTATAGTTCGTTGAGTGGAAATGCTCAATCAAAAAAATGCTGTGCCATTTTTTTGCACATCCTTTTTAGCTGCTATTTCCATTCGATATGATTAGAGTCTAACAAAAGACTTGAATTAGTTCGATTCAGCTTTGATTAAGGCCTTTTGTCTGTGTATGACTGTGTGTGTGCGCATGCCGCTGTATTCGGCAATTCAACTGCCAATATTTCCGCTCAGAGACATATCAATATTAACGATCCCAAATGCAGAACTTTTCCACCCGACGAATCTTTTTTTCTCTCTCTCTCTGTTCGACTTAAAACTCTCCAATACTTAATATTCATTCACTCTCGATCTGAGAATTTGCCACAACTGAAAAATCGCTGTACTCGATTTAAGCTTTTCGCCTTTTTTTCCTCTTCCTTTTTCATTTCTTTTTTATTGTGCATTGTGTTTGTTGATTGTCTCCTTGGAAAAGTTTTTAGATTAATTTTGTTGACAGCAGTGGAATTCAATACTTTCTTTTAAATAAAAAATAGATCGAGAGTAAGAGAGAGAGAGAGATGCTTGAGTTGACTTAGAGGCAGCTCAAAAAAATGCATATATGAAATACACCGAATATATATTGAGCCATGCAAATGAAAAATCATTTTTTCTCTCTCGTCCGCTTTTCATCTCCAAATAAATTATAAATGCGTCCATTCGGAATACTGCTATTAAATTCAAAGAGCTTTTCATATGTATAAATACATGCATCTATATATTCTTTTTTATTTGTATCCATGAATATTTATAAAAGTTATGCAAAATCCGTGAATGGATTCGATGTGATTTACGTTGATCAATCAATGTGAGCATGGGCACACTTACACAAACACACATACGCAGCATGAAAATGGCTTTCGGGTGAGAGAGAGAGAGAGAGAGAGAGAGAGAGAGAGAGAGAGAGAGAGAG